>NW_021145870.1:0-9582 GCF_002837175.3 Physeter macrocephalus | reverse complement strand
ACAGATGAATGGATAAAGAAGATGTGGCACATATATACAATGGAATATTACTCAGCCATAAAAAGAAACGAAATTGAGTTATTTGTAGTGAGGTGGATGGACGTAGAGTCTGTCATACAGAGTGAAGTAAGTCAGAAAGAGAAAAACAAATACCGTATGCTAACACATATATATGGAATCCAAAAAAAAAAAAAAAAGGTTCTGATAAACCTAGGGGCAGGACAGGAATAAAGACACAGATGTAGAGAATGGACTTGAGGACACGGGGAGGGGGAAGGGTAAGATGGGATGAAGTGAGAGAGTGGCACTGACATATACACACTACCAAATGTAATATAGATAGCTGGTGGAAAGCAGCCGCATAGCACAGGGAGATCAGCTCGGTGCTTTGTGACCACCTAGAGGGGTGGGATAGGGAGGGTGGGAGGGACACGCAAGAGGGAGGGGATATGAGGTTATATGTATACGTATAGGGGATTCACTTTGTTATACAGCAGAAAATAACACACCATTGTAAAGCAATTATACTCCAATAAAGGTGTAAAAAAAAAAAAAGAAAAACCAAACGATGAAAAACCTAAATAAAACTAGTGATTAAGTTTGGGGAAGAAAAGTGGAGTCATAAATAATGACCTGAAGATAAACTGATATTACCAAGCCAAAATACATTGAGGGCTAAAACTTCTATAGAGCATGAGCATGTGGATAGCCAGAAAACACTGGATACTCTATTTTTATTCCCAGGAGCGCTGCATAGTGTTTAAGAAGGCAAGCTGTTTTCTCAAAGTCGTACCCAGAAACATGGATCCTAATTTGGCCAACAAATTCAAATTAGCTGGAATTAGGAGTAACAAGATGTGCACATTCTTTTCAGTCAAAGATGTAGCTGCTGTGCTGAATTAATGTCTACTCTTCAGCGATTACCCTAAATCCTATTCTTCTTTCCTTATACAGTCAGGTGGGTTATTAGGGAGCCTCACTGTGACATCCCTGCACTGTGACTTACGGGGGCAGTCCAGAGTTCCTGAGCCCCCAGACCCTGGAAATGCACCCCGTCACTGGCCACTGATGGCCTTTGGGCCAGCCCTCAAACCAGGGCTGATGCTTTCACTCTCCAGAGAGAAGGTTGCAAGAGAAAGAGCCCACGTATTGCATCACATCCATCCTGCAGCTATCTCTGTGTGTGTTTTCTAAACCTTGGGCTTTTTTTAAAAAATTAAAGCATAGTTGATTTACAATATTGTATCCTATAGCTATTATATGTATTTGAACGAATCATTGCCAAAGAAAGTAATTTTTTCCATTTACATTAAATGTCTTGTCCAGGCAATGTGATGGAAAATAAACTGACAGAGGCCATTTTCAACTCCCAAGATAAGCAGAAGAACTTCACGTACACTTATGGCATATTCGTTTTTCTGTAGGTATATTTCAATAAATATCTTAAAATTTTGTTTAAAGAACCTCAGGTATGAAGAGAAAACCTCTTTGACCATGCTGTATTTTGTTCTTCCCTGGTTTTTATTTTATTTATTTATTTATTTATTTATTTATTTATTTATTTTGCGTTACGCGGGCCTCTCACTGTTGTGGCCTCTCCCGTTGCGGAGCACAGGCTCCGGACGCGCAGGCCCAGCGGCCATGGCTCACGGGCCCAGCCGCTCCGCGGCATGTGGGATCCTCCCGGACCGGGGCACGAACCCGTGTCCCCTGCACCGGCAGGCGGACTCTCAACCACTGCGCCACCAGGGAAGCCCTGGTTTTTATTTTTAAATTAATTTATTTTATTTATTTTATTTTATTTTTGGCTGTGTTGACTCTTCATTGCGGTGTGCAGGCTTCTCATTGCGGTGGCTTCTGTTGCGGAGCACGGGCTCAAGGCGCACAGGCTCTAGGTGCGCGGGCTTCAGTAGTTGTGGCTCGCGGGCTCTAGAGCACAGGCTCAGTAGTTGTGGTGCACGGGCTTAGTTGCTCCGCAGCGTTTGGGATCCTCCCGAGCCACAGGCTCGAACCTGGGTCCCCTGCATTGGCAGGCAGATTCTTATCCACTGTGCCACCAGGAAGTCTCTTTTCTCTGTTTTGAGTAGGAGTCTTTGACTCTTTTCTTCCCAGAGCTGTGTCTGTGGGCTTTCCAGTAGCAACCTCTGGGCAAGGTTTCATAGCTGCGTTAATAGCTCTTCGGCTCTTATATCTTTTAGAACACAACTTGTCGCTTGTCACTTTTGGTGGGGAGCCTCTGAGGTTGTGGCTACACCTCATCAAAATGTAAGGGGATATAGCCTGCTCTTTGATTAATCCTCACAAGGACATCATTACTTCACCAGTCCTCTGAGCTCTTGTTTCGGTTCTGCATTGCTGATTTCTGATTAGAGACTGGATTTTAGGCCCTGCAGATGCACAGCAGGGCACTGCTGCTTCACAATTTCCTGTGGCGCCTCTGGAGGTATGGCTTCCATTGGCAGCTATTTCTACAATAATCTTACCAAACTGATCTTCGTAGATTTTTTAAATTGAGGTATAACTCACATACCATAAAATTCACTCTTTCAGTGTGTATAATTCAGTGGTATTTAGTATAATCACAAAGTTGTGCAACCATCACCACTAATTCCAGAACACACTTGTCATCCCAAAGAAACTCCATATCCATTGAAAATCACTCCCCATTCCCCCGGCAACCACTAACTTACTTTCTGTCTCTATGGATTTGCCTATTCCGGACATTTCATGTCAGTGGAATCATACAAGATGTGGTCTTTTGTGTCTGGTTTCCTTCATTAACATAATGTTTTCAAGGTTCATCCATGACGTAGCATGACTCAGTACTTCATTTGTTTTTTATGGCTGAATAATACTCTAGCCTATGGATATACAAGATCTTCACAGATTTTTATGTGAGATTAGCCTAGAAATCCATAAACTGAGCTGCAGACCATGGCCACTGACACTCTCGGACAGCTCTCCAAAACCTCAATCCCAAGCCACATCACACAGACTTCCCGCCAGCCAGCGTGCCAGCACTGAGGCGTTCACATGGCTTGGGAAGCTGACCCTTGGTGGTCTGAGGGAAAGGCAGCAGTCTGCCCTGGTTGGCTTTGTGACAGAGATCCTAGCACCCTTGGTGCCCAGCCCCCATCCTCTACATTTATAAAGAGCTCTTACAGTGAACCCCTGCACAGGTGGGTTCGAGAGCCGTGGCCTTATAATCAGGCATCCTGCCCAATTCTCTCCAGGTTTCTCATCTCAATATGGAAAGCTCTGTATCTTCCCCCTCTCCTTCCCTTCCCTTCCTCCTATTCCAGTCTCATTCAACAAACAGGTATGCATTACCTTTATTACCTCTGTGCTAGACACAGAGTTAGACACTGGGACTGTGCCCTCCATGGGGCTCCCAGTTGGCTGGGGAGACAGTCGGGCCTACGACACGGTGGACAGGCTGAGAGCGCGGTTCTAGGGGGTGGACAGGGGAGAGCGCAAGAGGAAGTGTTCATGCTCACCCCGGGAGGTCAGGGAAGGCTTTGCAGAGGCGGTGACACTTGAGCTGGGCCTTGAGGAAGAGCAAGTTCTGTAAGACAACAGGCCAGTTGGTGAAGAGGGTGTTCCAAGGACAGCAGACATTGAGTACAAAGTATTGAGGCTGGAAAGAGCATAACGTGCTCAGGGAAGTACAAGGAATTTGGGTTCAGCTGTGGAAGGGTGGAGGGGGGATAGGGGAGTGTGGAGGGCAGGGTGCCAGAACACGAGTCTTCTAAGCCACTTAGGACCTTGCCTCAGGACTGAGGGGAGCCATGGAAGGATTTTAATCAGGGCAATGATGTGATTTTTTTTAATAGGCTCAAACTCAAATCCCCACAGACAGAAGAAATTCTTCTTTAGTTTTCTATGCCTCAGCAGAAATTTCCCACTGGGGCTGGGCCTCCTTGAGGCTGGGATTTGTTGACTTTTCAGGCTTGTGTTGTGGTACACTGGATCTCGATGCCAACCCACTTTCCTTCTTGTTGGCCTCCTGTACTGAAGAGGCTGGAAAGTTAAAAACTACAATCCCCAGACTCTCTTGAAGCTAGACTTCCAGGTGGGACTTAGGCTCCACCTCTCAGTTGTACGTGAGAGATTTGGAAGGTGGTCGTGAGACAGAGACCACCCTCTGCTGCTCCTGTTCTTTCTGTTGTCAGGGGTAGTTGGGAGGAGGGGGCATCTTTTCTTTTTTTTCTTTAGTCAGCATAGACCTGGGAGACATGGAGTAGCTCTGGGGCCAACAGTTGTAGTGAGAGCTGCCCAACTCTCATCCTCCTGAGTGTGGCCAACACGGGGCTTTCCAGACTGATCAGCCCCCCAGTGGTGTCCCTAGAGTCATTCCTGTAGGCCTGGCCTACAGCTCTTCCGATCATTTTTATAGCATGTCACTGCCTGTATCTAAGCACTTTCTATTCAAAAGAGGGTGTCCTCTCGGTGCCTGGGGAATGGCTCTGCAGCTTCTACTTGGGCAGGGCCTCAGCCAATGCCAGATGAAGCTAAGGCTTCTCTGTGAGGTCTGGGAAAGCATACGGCATTCTCAGCTTCCGCGAAGGGAGGTGGTTCTGCCTCCCACCAGGTTTGCTAAGTGGGGAGAGGGTGTTCCCCAAACACAGAAAGAGGTTCAGATGCTGGGTTGTCAAAAAGAATCACAAAGGTCTCCAATTATGAATAAAAGCCCCTTTATTCTATACTTTCCCCAAGGTTTAGCAATGTGCCATGGAGGTGGCTTTTTATCTGAGAGGGAGATGCTCAAAATGATGAAAGTGGCAAAAGCTCAGGGTTCTACAGGAACTATACTGAGTTTCTCCAACCTCTGGCACCTGGCAGCCCCTTCCTCTCCTTCTTCATGTGCCAGGGAGGGTGGAAAGGGGGCTCAGCTCTGTCTCTGCAGGAAACGCAGGCCCACCTTCTTATTGGGAACCAGCACGATTCGAGCCACACTTGTCACCTCCCCCGTCTCAGGGGCCAGGGCCACCTCGTACTGCTGGATCAGCTGGGAAGTAAAAGGCACACGGGCGATTAGAGTCTGTGACCTCCATCCACCGCCCTCCTCCGCATGCTCCCACCCCGTGCCTCCCGCCTCCTTCAGCACCCCTGGCCCGCACAGCCCTCCTGTCTCTCCCCACTCACCCTTGTCAGCAGCAGCTGCATCTCCAGCTCTGCAATCCTGCGGCCCAGGCAAGCCCGAACACCGTAACCAAAGGGCACAGAGCCAAATGCGTGTTGGGCCCTGAGGGCATCAGGCTGGCTCTTCCTCAGCCAACGTTGGGGCTGGAAGCTGTCCGGCTCAAGGAAGATGAGAGGGTCCCGGGACACCACATAGTGGCATAACACAAACAGGGTCTGCAGACAAAGAATGGGTAGCACATCAGCAGAGGGCTGCAGGGTCCCCCTGGGAACCCTGGCTCTCTAGCCCTACTCACATTCTTGGGGAAGAGGAAGCCACCAACTTCAACTTCCTGGTCCATGATGACCCGGGAGTTCACGGGGACCACAGGATAGAGGCTGCAGGTAAAAGAAAGTGCAGATCTGCCTCTGGATCCAAGGAGGGGCAGAGTGCCCACCCCCCTCGGCCACCCCCCTCTGTTCCCCCAGGCCCCTCTTCCCATCTCATCCCTGGCCCTGGCCGCAGCCCACCAGCCCCCACTCCCAGTCCTGTCTCTGAGTCCTCATCCACACACAGACCCTTGCTCCCGGGGACAGCATCCTACCGCAGTGTCTCCTTAAGCACAGCTTTGAGCAGGGGCATGTGGGCAAAGTCCTTGTGCTGGGGCACCTGCCCGGCGGGCACCATGCCCACCACTTCCTCATGCAGGGCCGCCTGGATCTCTGGGTTCTTTGAAAGATGGTACAGGGCCCACGTCAGCGTGTTGGACGTCTGGGAGGTAGAGTAAGAGATGAAGTGAGGAAAGATTTCTAAGAAAGAGGCCAGTTAAGGTGGTGGGAGGGTGTGTGAGTGCATGTGCGCAAAATGTGGGAGAAAAATTAATTTGCCACGAGTGTGGCAGGATTAGACTCAGGGGTTCATGGGGCTCTCCCTCCACGCTCCACGTGACTTCACAGTGGACTAAGGACCGATATGATGGAGAACTGCACTGTAACAGCAGAGAAGACTGTGACAGAGAAATCCAATGTGACGAAAGGACAGGAAAGAGGTCCCACTGAGAAGGTGCTGTGGGCAAGCTCTTCGACTCTGTGCTTAGCTGACAGCACGAGGGAGTGGGTTAGATGTGACAGGAAACTTCCCAGCTGTCTGAGAGAGGCTCCAGGGGGTGAGGGAATCCCTCTTACACAAGGACCACTCCCTGCCCACCTCCACCAGGCTGAATGACCCCCCTGTTTTCCTTCCAGCTCTACAACCACGTTACGGAAAGAGAAGCGGGTACCTGATGAAGGTCTGGCTCAGGTGGGGTAGACTGGGGAATTGGCTCAGGATGGGAGCTGGGAGGCCCTGGTCTCCTCGCCTGCCCCTCTCACGCACCGTGTCTACTCCAGCCAGGAGCAGCTCGGGCAGGCTGCCCTCGGCGTCACGAGGACTGAGCTGTCCGCTGGTCAGCAGGAAGTGCAGGTAACCAGATATCTGGGCCTTCTCTGGGCCCCCTGTCTGAAGTTGGGTCTCTATCTCCTCTAATTTCTGATCAATCAGGTTCTTCCCTGTGGGGACAACGGAGAACAGGGGAGGATGAGGTCAAAAGTCATGTTCTCCCAAGGACCAAGAGAGAAGATCCCGGGAGAGGGTCCTGAGGGGGCTGTTACCGCACAGGCCCTGGGAGCCACACCCCAACTTCTTTCCCTGGACTCCTCACCAAAAGAGAAGATGGTGTTCCAGCCATCCAGATATCGCCTCCAGAAAGGCAGCAAGGAGCGAGTCCACTTGGGGAGGAAGGTGGCGTACACTGAGTTGTGGAACATGAGCCCGACAGATTTGACGAAGGTCTTGGTGTCCTGGGGGATGGAGCGCTCCAGGCAGCCAATACGTTTCTCAAACAGGACGTAGCAAACAGCTGGCAGTGCACGGGGCCGTCACAGGAGGCAGGGCCACGGCACACAGAGTCCAGGGGGCTTCGAGGAGGAGAGCACAACCTACCCGACTCACGCCCACCCAGCCCCTCTCCCCACAAGTGTACCTTCCAAGGCAAAGAAGTAGAAATGGTGAGCGATGTCGGGCACATGGTCCCCCGAGGCGCTCTCTGCCCGCTGCTGGTTCAGTCGAGTCATGAAGTCCTCGATCACCTCATTCAGAGCATCTGTGTAGAGCGCAGCCTCAGCTGGCTTCAGCAACCGCTGGTTCAGAGCCTGGCGGAGCCGGTACCACTGCTCTCCTTCCCTGTAGAGAATGGAGGAGAGACACCAATGTAAGTATCTGGTGGGGATTGGATTAGATGGTATCTTCCCGCCCTGAGACCCCTATGGACTCGAGGAAAATCTCAGACTTCTAGACCTAGAATTAAAGAATCACAAACTTTCAAATAACAGAATCTTCGAATCACAAAACTTCAGAATCTCACTAACAGCATAAAGGAAGTAGTTAAGGTGGGCATCTGGAATCAGTCTGTCTAGGGTCAAATCACAGGTCAGATGATGACTGGCTGAGTGACCTTAGGCAGGTGACTTAACTCCTCTGTGCCTCGGTTTCCCCTTCTGTAAAATGGGAATAATAAGAGTGCCTATCTTAGCAGGATAATTAACGTGCTTAGATCAGTGCCTGGCAAATGGTGAATGCTTAATGAATGTTTACTGTGATTACCTTAGGATGACACAACTCCAGAATTTTCTGTATGTGAAATGACCTATGGAGCCATGGTGGTTCCAGTCCCTCTGTGTGGAGGATGAGGAATAAAAGAGGAGCAAATTAGGGTTCTTGGGGTGCTCAGATTCTGGACCTTTGTGCTCTGCTTTGCTCCATAGGCCAAGGGGACAGAGAGAGCTACCAGGCTGATCTCCAGGCTCTCTTGCCATAGCCATCCAGTAGGTGGTTGGGTCCTCACCCTGGTTAGGCAGGGATGTTCATGTGGGTGGAAACATGCTTCCCATACAGGAGCTTAATATTCAGGGGCTGCTGCCACCCTCAGCTGTCCCCAAAACCTGTTACCTTTCCTAAGCAAGCTGGGTATGGGTCAGTTTTTTAAAAGCCAGTTGCAGGGCTTCCCTGGTGGCACAGTGGTTGAGAGTCCGCCTGCCGATGCAGGGGACACGGGTTCGTGCCCCGGTCCGGGATGATCCCACATGCTGCGGAGCAGCTGGGCCCGTGAGCCATGGCCGCTGAGCCTGCACGTCCGGAGCCTGTGCTCCGCAACGGGAGAGGCCACGACAGTGAGAGGCCCGCGTACCGCAAAAAAAAAAAAAAAAAAAAAAAAGCCAGTTGCAGAGTAATAAGTATAATATGGTACAATTTTAAGAGGAAGAGAGGAAATTCTACATATCCACATGCATATTTGCATGTTTCAACACAAAGTAGGGAAGAAGAATACACACCAAACTACTGATCAGAATTACTTAGGAGGATGGGATGGAATTTTTCCAATAAGTATTACTTCTGAATTTTAAAAACCAATAAGGTATTTTAAAAAGAAAAACATTTTAAAAGTCTGAAAGCAAAAATCAGGTTTTTTATTTTGAAGTATAAGTCAACTACACGTCAATAAATTTTTAAAATATATTTTTATTTAAATGAACCTCAAAAAACTAGCTAAATAAATAAATAAACCTCAAACCCCAGGAGTTTTCTTTATTATGTTGGCGAAAACCTGCAAAAAGAAAAACTAGGGACTTCCCTGATGGCGCAGTGGTTAAGAATCCACCTGCCAATGCAGGGGACATGGGTTTGATCCCTGGTCTGGGAAGATCCCACATGCCGTGGAGCAACTAAGCCCGAGCGCCACAACTACTGAGCCCGCGAACCTAGAGCCCGTGCTCCATAACAAGAGAAGCCACCACAGGGGCTTCCCTGGTGGTGCAGTGGTTGAGAGTCCACCTGCCGATGCAGGCGACACGGGTCCCTGGTGGTGCAGTGGTTGAGAGCCCACCTGCCGATGCAGGGGACACGGGTTCATGCCCCGGTCCGGGAAGATCCCACATGCTGCGGAGCAGCTGGGCCCGTGAGCCATGGCCGCTAAGCAACGAAGACCCAACGCAGCCAAAAATAAATAAAATAAAATAAATTTATGAAAAAAAGAGATAAACTAAAAGTGTTGTTGGAAAGGAAATAAAAACCAGAAAAGACCTATTTATTGGAACTTCAGGTTTTAGGTGCTTCTCCAAGAGTAAAACTCTCCCAACAGTAGGAATCAGATTTGCAGGACTTAAATCGGAAACTTTCTGTGGTTGTTAAAATATTTCTTGGGGAAACGATGCTCATTCAAAAAATGAGATTTTAAAAATATATATGTTAAAACAAAAAAGCTTATCACAGGTTAGCAAAATAGCTTTTAAAGACATATATGGTATAGCATATTTAGGAAACTGGCTTTAGAGTAAACAGTTATAAATAGATCACAAAGGGGTATATATCATGTTTAGCTCCAGTTCTAAATCTGAACAATCAAGTCCAATGATGGCCTGACCTGT
>NW_021145869.1:31741-50000 GCF_002837175.3 Physeter macrocephalus | reverse complement strand
AGAGAAAGCCCACACGCAGCAACGAAGACCCAACGCAAGATCAGCTCGGTGCTTTGTGACCACCTAGAGGGGTGGGATGGGAGGGGGTGGGAGGGAGACGCAAGAGGGAGGAGATATGGAGATATACATATACGTATAGCTGATTCACTTTGTTATACAGCAGAAACTAACACACCATTGTAAAACAATTATACTCCAATAGATGTTAAAAAAAAAAAGATAAGCTGAAATATCAAGACAAAAAAAAAAGTCTGTACCAGCATTCACTTGTACTAAATATCATTGTGCTTAATATTGAATAAATATTTTGTTATGAATTTTTAAAAAAAGACCCAATGCAGCCAAAAATAAATAAATTTATTTAAAAAAAAAAAGAATCACTTGCCATCCCTGGCCTCCTTGCCCATTGGCCCTTGGGGAGCACAAACTCTGCTGTGAAGAACCAGAGGCAGGAAGGGCTGCTCCCCAGAAGGTGCTAGTATTCAGGGGCACTGGGGGACAGATGCGTGGAATTTAGTGCCAGGCTCCCTCCCACCTACACAGCCATGATGGTTTTGAACTAGAAGGCACAGTGAGAAGGAATTGTTTTAACCATATTACCTCGGATGAGGCATGGCTCCGTCAGATGCAGATCTAGAGAAAAAAATCGGAAAGAGTTTTACAGTGTTTTGTACTCACAGCTCTCGGGGGAGAACACAGCATGCCACCCATGGCCACTCAAGGAAAGCACCAGGTCAGTCACACAGCAGAGCAAGGGGGAACTATGGGCAAGCATCTTTTTTGTGGTTTTGCTGGAAGGAAAGAGAGCAAACAGGTGTAGCACTTGCTAATTTGAATAATTTCAGAAGGTTCTGGGACACAGGGGCTGTCCCTGGTTGTCTGATATCTAGTCCTGGGGCAATTAGGGTGAGCATATGATGGCCCCAGAGTGTGAGAGCCCAATAAGTGTGGTGTTTGGTGGTATGGACTTAATGGGCTGTTCAAGAAGAGGAACTGACCAGCTTCTAGCTAGAGCCTCAAAACTGGATCAAGATAGCACACCCCTACCCACGCAAACTATACTACAGGAAGCAATATTCTTTAAAAAAATATGTAAATGGACTACACATTTTGTTACTTTTCTGCTCTCAGGACTTCATTACTCCACACTGACTGTATGTACATATTATCTTCAAAATTTTTCTCAAATTTTGAAATATTTCATCTTTCAAAAATTGTATTATAGGACTTCCCTGGTGGTGCAGTGGTTAAGAATCTGCCTGCCAACGCAGGAGACACCAGTTCAATCCCTGGTCTGGGAAGATCCCACATGTCGCAGAGCAACTAAGCCCGCGTGCCACAACTACTGAAACTGCATGCTGCAACTACTGAAGTCCACATGCCTAGAGCCCATGCTCTGCGCAACAAGAGAAGCCACCGCAATGAGAAGCCCACGCACCACAACGAAGAGTAGCCCCCGCTCGCCGCAACTAGAGAAAGCCTGCGTGCAGCAAGAAAGACCCAACACAGCCAAAAATTGTATTATAGTAATTGCTTTTTTTTTGGCTGCACCTTGGGGCATGTGGGATCTTAGTTCCCCCACCAGGGATTGAACTTGTGCCCCCCTGCAGTGGAAATGCAGAGTCTTAACCACTGGACCACCAGGGAATTCAAGTCATTGCTTTTTAAAGAGTTGAAGAGTTGAAAAGCATCTCACACTGGTTTATCTGTAATTTTTGGTCCAAAAACAATGAAAGGAAGTAGTCAATATATCAAATGACAATGTCTCTTAGATTTTTTACAATATCTGTAATTTTCTGCATGTTTCACAGATCAGTGAGGTTCTCTCCACCCCTGGAATTTGGAGTTTTGAGCTGAAACACCCCACACTGAGGCATGTTTTTTTTTTTTTTTTTTTTTTGTGGTACGCGGGCCTCTCACTGCTGTGGCCTCCCCCGTCGCGGAGCACAGGCTCCGGACGCGCAGGCCCAGCGGCCATGGTCCACGGGCCCAGCCGCTCCGCGGCACGCGGGATCCTCCCGGACTGGGGCACGAACCCGTACCCCCCGCATCGGCAGGCAGACTCCCAACCACTGCGCCACCAGGGAAGCCCTGCATGTTTTAAATATTCCATAATTTCTATAAAATGGAGGTTAGTGAGAGAGAAAGAGAAAAGCTGCAAGCTGCCCTGCACCCAGCACATCTTTTTTTTTTCTAGTTTTATTGAGCTATAATTGACATATAATAGCACATCTTGATGTAAGTGAAGTTTTTTGCCTCTCCTGAGGCCCCCGCAAAAGTGAAGGAGCCTAACTGTACATATTTTTGGTTGGGAAAGCCCTTTATCAGGCTAAAGGGGGACAGCCCAGCATGGTGACAGAGCTAGACATAGCTTAAGTCAGGCCTTGTTGCTGGCCAGGCCTGCTGTGGAAATGGTCAAAGTAAGGGCAGCCACACAACACTGCCCAGTACCACCCAGTCCCCCTGCAGTCTTTGGTGAGGCAAAGAAACCAATTCAAGCAAGTAACCATCAAACTCATTAGGTGCCATAACCCCTCTTTTACTGTTTAACACTAAGTGCTGTTTGAAAGAACTGAAAAGTATCTTAAAGGAACTGCAAATAACCCAGGGGTCCGGACATCTGTGGTGGTGACTTTCTTTTTTTTTTAACATCTTTATTGGAGTATAATTGCTTTACAATGTTGTGTTAGTTTCTGCTGTATAACAAAGTGAATCAGCTATATGCATACCTATATCCCCATATCCCCTCGCTCTTGCATCTCCCTCCCACCCTCCCTATCCCACCCCTCTAGGTGGTCACAAAGCACCGAGCTGATCTCCCTGTGCTATGCAGCTGCTTCCAACAACCTATCTACTTGACATTTGGTAGTGTATATATGTCAGTGTTACTCTCTCACTTCATCCCAGCTTACACTTCCCCCTCCCCATATCCTCAAGTCCATTATCTGGTAGGTCTGTGTCTTTATTCCCATCTTGCCCCTAGGTTCTTCATGACCTTTTTTTTTTTTCTTAGATTCCATATATATGTGTTAGCATACGGTATTTGTTTTTCTCTTTCTGACTTACTTCACGCTGTATGACAGACTCTAGGTCCATCCACCTCACTACAAATAACTCAATCTCGTTTCTTTTTATGGCTAATATTCCATCGTATATATGTGCCACATCTTCTTTATCCATTCGTCTGTCGATGGACGCTTAGGTTGCTTCCATGTCCTGGCTATTGTGACTTATTTCTTGAATAAGCATTGGTGCTGCTTCAAAGGTACATTTTTCTATATTAGTCAAGAAAATTAATCACACAAGGCTGTGACCGCTGAGCCTGCTGGCATCTCACCTAGGTTATCTTATCCTTCATCTCTGTCTACTACAGCACCAAAGGAGAATCATTACATTTGGACTGGACCTATACTGTGGCTGGGCAGTTCAATTGTTTTCTCACTTCATTCCTTCCTTCTTTCAGATGGAAAAGGGAGGCAGAGAAGGGGCTTGGGAGCCAGCCTGAAAGACCTATCTCTCACTGCACTTGAGAGTGCAGCAGTTTAAAGAGTGCAAGACTCTGGAAATAGAGTGCTTTAGCCCAGTGGCGAGACCTGCTATCCACAAGCTGAGTGACCTTAGGTTACCTTAACAACTCTATACCTCAGTATCCTTCTACTAAGTGGTGATGATAATAGTAACATCTACTTGTGGGTTGCTATGATGCTTAAATGAGATTAAGTACTCCTAACAGTGCAAAGCACAGTGAAGGTGCAATACATATTCACTATTGTTATTGTCACTGCTACTTGACAGATAACTTGATTTTGAGTAAGAGCCTCCTCTGAGCCTTGGTGATCCTGCCTATCCAGGCGCACTCCTGGGAAAGAAGGGGAGGGGGGGTATCAAAGCTTAAAGAGCAAATTGTTCTTTCAGGGGATACCAGTTGTAAAATTCTAGACAATACAAACCTCTGTACCATTTGTTGTGGACGAGTGGTTTCCAGAGACGAGCTTATTTTTTAAAACTTAAAATACTTATTAAAAAGTACTAAATCTGTGATAATAATCTATTTATATTAACAACAGGAAATAAGCAGGCAGGTCAATCTGTAAGAGGATACATCTTGGGGTGATTTTCATTTATGCTGAATTCAATTGTTTTTACTTCACTTTATTTTTAAAATATTTATTTATTTATTTATTTGGCTGCGTCAGGTCTTTTTTTTTTTCTTTTTTTTGCGTCAGGTCTTTGTTGAGGCACGCGGGATCTTCGTTCCTGCATGCGGGATTTTTTTTTTTTTTTAGTTGCAGCATGTGGGATCTAGTTCCCTGACCAGGAATTGAACCCGGGCCTCCTGCATTGGGAGGGCAGAGTCTTAGCCATTGGACCACCAGGGAAGTCCCTCAACTGTTTTGTATTTTTTTTTTTTTTTTTTTTGCGTTACGCGGGCCTCTCACTGTTGTGGCCTCTCCCATTGCGGAGCACAGGCTCCGGACGCGCAGGCTCAGCGGCCATGGCTCACGGGCCCAGCCGCTCCGCGGCATGTGGGATCTTCCCAGACCGGGGCATGAACCCGTGTCCCCTGCATCGGCAGGCGGACTCTCAACCACTGCGCCACCAGGGAAGCCCGCCCTCAACTGTTTTTAAACCAGACGGTAGAGGTGCGCCTCTGTGCAGGTACTCTTAAGAATCAAACAAATGTGTCTTTTTCGATTTCAGAGCTTAGATGAGACACTTTTGCGGACACAGAGGTGAAAAGAAAAGGTGGAGGCCTCTAAAGCCCCACGACTGAGGAGTTAGTCCAAGTGGACCAGGTGTGCGTAAGCATCCCCCAGTTGGTGAGATGAGCTGGCTATCTGTGGAAAAGGTCTGGGATCTGTGGCACCAGTCTGAGCTATCCCAACCCTTACTGTGGAAGAGGGCCGACGTGACTGTGCTGGTGGTGCTCACCTGCAAAAGATACTGCAGTGGACTCCCTAGGAGCAGGGGAAGGCTCATCATCAGGCCAAAGCCCTACTCTTTCATTAAAGAAGGCCTCAAAGATTATTGCATCATTTATGAATGCTGGAGAACTGTCAGACTTGCTGAGGGGATCAAAAAGCCCCCATGGCTCAGAGGCCCTCTTAGTGGATTGCATGAACATGCCTTCTTGGACCTGGTTTCAGTCCCTAAATTCTGAAGTCATTTTTTTTGGGGGGGGGGTATAATTTGAATATTTGCCTCAGATTAGCTACTTGCATTTTCTCTCCAGAAACAGACTTTTCTACAGCCTGAGTTGTGATGGAGTCAATTGGGTTTCTTATGAATACCTATTTGATTTTTGTAGGACCTGTTCTCTGAAATTATGCCTCATCAGTTTTCTAGTACATTTTCACCTCCTCCTTTTACTCTTCCCATTTTTTTTTTCCTGGAATCAGCTTCTTTTGACAAATTGCTCCTTCCTTTACTATAGTCGCCCATTCATAATCTGGCCCTATTCCAAGCACTCCCTTAATTTAACTGGTGATTTTAAAAATAATCGTCTGCTTCACCAGTGATGAGTGCCTTTATATCTCCCTCTTTATGGAGACTCCAAAAATAAAATGGTAAGAATTATTAATCACAGAACACATTAAAGAATCTGTTCCACTGCCTCAGGCAGGGTAGCCATTTCAGCTACCACCCAGCCAAGTCGGCTCAGGGGCTCTGACTGAACACTGTGCATTGCCTCGGCGTCTTGAGGGTCACCTTCAGAAACCTTGGGTCTTCTCAGCCCAATTGATAGTCACGTAAACAACCTCAGTCAACCTGCGAATCCCTCCCTAAACCCTGCCCTCGGAGCCGCCTTTATCGGTCTCCGATGTTCTAGGTTCCCTCTTTCTTCACTCTCGTCCGGAAATGACTCTCATTTTCTTCTGTCACCCTGGTCTTCAATCCAGGCGTCCTTTGGGCTCACTGTTTGGGGGACTCTCCCAGTCAGTAGCCTTAGCGGTTCAGCCGTGCCCCACAATTCCTCCCCTCCCCCGACCAGGGCTCGCCCACGTCCCACCCCTCCCCTTCCCGCAGCGCCTCCGGTCCTCAGGCCCTGGCCCCGCCCTACTCCTGGCCGGCCAATCCCGGGCTCCGCTTCGGGAGCGTCACAATGCGCCCTCCCGGCCCCGCCCACAGACGACCGCCTCAGAGACCCCGCCCCGCCGTGATCTTTGCGTCTTTCCGGCTCCGTCTTGGAAGTGGAACTACGCCGCGTCTTCCTGGAGAAAAAGGTAGGGTTGTGCAGGGAAACCGGCCCGCGGTTACGCTGGCAGCCGGGAGCGGGCCGGGGTCGCGGGTTCCTGGGGCTGCTGTTCCCGGGTTCTTGGGCGCAGGGCCGAGGGAGGGCAGGGCACTCGGAGAGCCGAAGGTCTTCCGGAAGCGCCGCGTGCGCACGACGGACGGGAGTTGTGGGCTCGGGCCCGCAGCGCGCCTGACCCTGCCACTCCGGGGGGCCCTCTCCCGGGGCGCGCTGCCAGGGGTTTCCATAGTGATAGTAAACAAGTCTCAACTGCCTCAGCTACAACTGCCAAGTCCCCCGCGTTCCATCCTCCTCTAGGTGTTCAGAGGGACGACTGAGGTACCGGATGTGAAGAAAAGCGGGGGCGTGGAGACTTGGAACCCGAGGTGAGGGGTGGGACGGGCGGCGTGTCCGAGACCCTCATACCGGGGAGCGGCCGGGGAATGGGGCCCCTAGCATGGAGGACCGAGGGGTTGAGATTTGGGGGTCGGGAGGCGGGATCGGAGGTGAAGGCCCGCACACCCGGGACCGATTAGGGACTGGGCCTACTGGGGGTTGGGGACTGCGGGGCTGACATTTGGGGTCGGAGGAGGTGGGATCTGAGGTCAGAGACCATACACCCGGGGACCGACTGGGTACTGAACGCGGGGACCCGGCCCACTGAGGGTGGGGACCGCGAGGCTAAGCTTTGGCCTTAGGGGAGGTGGGTCTGAGGTCAAGGGCCTTATGTTCCGGGACTGGACCGCGGGGCTGAGATTTGGGGTCGGGGAGGCAGAGTCCGAAGCGACGAAGGGAAGGAGAGCCTCGTGCGGACTCCTGAGGGAGCAGAGGCGAGCGCCCCTGCCAGGAGTAGGGTGAGAAAACCAGGCGACCGTGCGAGGGTGTTCATTTTAAAATGAAAGCGGTACTTTCACGTGGCTGAACGCGTCCGCGAGTTGCACAAGACTGGTTGGGTACCTGACTCCTCCCCCCTCCCACGTTCCCGCTCGCCGAGCCTCCACTTTGGAGCTTTGCGGCCTTTTCTTTCTCTTCGTGCGGCGTGTGTGCCCTGAGCCCGTGTAAACATTTGTCTTCTGCTCTCAGAGGTATCGTGTCTGTATTTTGGCTGAAACTCTTTGGTTCTCGTTGTCTTTGCCTGATGACCACACTTCTGCTAAGCGAACTTAATTCGGCCGTTTCTTTTTCCTTGTCCTGTGCTGCTTTTATCTTTGAACGTACTTTTGCTGATTCTTGACTGCGCCCAAGAGACTTCTGGACGCTGCCGGCGCTCGCGCCGCGCCTCCGCCGCCCTGTTCCGGCGTGGCTCACGGAAAGCGGTGCCGGGCGGCCTGGGGGAGGCCGCGCGAGTCTCGGGGACCCGACCGGCCCTGGGCCCCGGTCTCTTACGGAATCGCTTGGGGGTTGCAGCCCCTCCCCGTTAATCTGTACCTTACAGTGTCTCTCGGAGGACCCCCACAGGTTCCCGCCAGACAACCCCAGGCGAGCCCCCCCGACCCCTTCCCCGGCCACCGGCGCGTCCCGCGGGATGCCCTTCGCGGCAGTTTTTTTCCCCTGAGGTCCTGACGAGCCAGCATGCTTCACAAGTGTTCTCGAGGCTCCGGGGGGCCCACGAGCGGCCGCTTCCCGGAACCGCCTGGGTCGGGCGGCGTTGGAGGTGGGGGAGGGGCCCCGGGCGGCAGACGTTAGGGGCGGGCCTCGGCTGGTCGGACCCTCGTGGAACCCGGAGAGTGGAAGGCCGCAAATAATCTTTTAGTGAAAGACATCATCGAAACTATCGATCTTAATATAATTCTTACTCTTACTTTTAGTCACGTTTTTAAAAGTTAACTATTTGTTTCTGAATTTCTAGTAAGAATGAAAATACCTCGAGTTCTCCGGTTAGACAAAAATGTCAGGGTCTATCAGTGAAAAATGATGTTTTCAGTGCTCATTTTTAGACAAGATTTCTTTATTTTCAAGTGAGTAAATTTCTGCTCTTAATGAACATTGAGAGAGATTGCTTTATAACTGGTGTTAAGCAGGTCCAGCGTTTCCCTTGGGGATCTCATCTTCCTATATGCATTTCTGTAAATTAATTAGTTTTATGATTTCCATATTATGGTCTCCTTTTTATTTTTAGTTTTGTCTTTTAGTAACATTCTTTTTGTAGTATTTGCTTTTTGTTTTTGTTTTAACTGGCAGGTGGCTGGTTTTCACTTGAGTATTGCTACAAGGCTCCTTTAAACATAAAATAACTCGAATAAAAATGTGAATTGATTTAAGGGAAAGGATTGATTAGGAGGAGAGTTAGTCCTTGAATATGGCCCAAACTGAGGGAGAGTGGAGACACGTGGTGCGTGCCCTTTGGAGTAGGTGCCTGAAGGGGGTACAGAAATGGGAGGGGGCCTCCTTCCACAGAGGTGACTTTCCCACCAACCTGCCCTCTCCAGTCTGACCTCTGGCTCTCAGGCTCTTTGTAGAAACACATTAATTGACCCTTGCTGGATCCACACACAGAGCTAGGTGTTTGACTACATTTTCTAATCATGTGCTCGTGACCGGTGTATAAGGAGGTATTATTGTATTCCCATCATGCAGATGTGTCCTAGGGACACAGTTGGGACTGGAGCTCAGGTCTGTCTGACAGGGACAGTCCTCTGCCAGGGCCCCTGCCCCTAATTAGTTGCCCTGAGCAAAGATTCTGTGGAAGACAAAAGACTGGGCAAAGGGAGAACCAGGTTCATCTAAGACCAGCCTGGCTTATTTTAACTATTTGTTTGTATTTCTAAGGACTTCTAAAATATAACCACAATACCATTATCACACCTAAAGAAATAATAATTCCTTGATATCATCAAATACCCAGTGTTCAAATGTACCCGATTGTGTAATAAATATTTTTATATAGCTGGTTGGTTTGATTTGGGATCCGAACAAGGTCATTATATGTTTAGTAGATATATATCTCTTAAGTTATGTTTTAAGACAGAGCAGCACTGTCCAACAGAAATATAATGCAAGCCATATAATTTTACATTTTCTGATAAAAAGAAACATAGTTCACTTTAATAATTTAATTTAACATGTTATATATCTAAAATAGACCCAAAATAATCACTTCATCATGTAATAAATTTTTATAATTATTTTATAAAATTTTTGGCTGCGTTGGGTCTTCGTTGCTGTGCGCAGGCTTTCTCTAGTTGCGGTGAATATATAAATTTATTCTTGGCTGCGTTGGGTCTTCGTTGCTGCGCGCGGGCTTTCTCTAGTTGCGGCGAGCTCTCTGTTGCGGTGCGAGGGCTTTGCATTGCGGTGGCTTCTCTTGTTGAGGAGCGCGGGCTCAGTAGTTGTGGCGCACAGGCTTAGTTGCTCTGCGGCATGTGGGATCTTCCCGGACCAGGGCTCGAACCCGTGTCCCCTGCATTGGCAGGCAGATTCTTAACCACTGCGCCCGCCACCAGGGAAATCCCCCAATAAATTTTTTTCCCCCCAGTAAATTGTTAAGTTATATTTTTCATGCTTTTTTTAAAACTAAGCTTTCAAAATCCATTGTGTGCTTATTTTATAGCACATCTCAATTTGTACCAGTCACATGTCAAGTCTGACAAGAGGCTACCTTATTAGACAATGACAATCTAAAGGTTCTCTATTCGTAAAAGTTTTTTCTTTGAACAAATGAGGTTGTGTGTCATGTAGGTTTCCTTCCCCACACTGGGTTTTTCTGACTGCATTCCCATGGTGGTGTTTGAATCTCTGTCCTCTGCATTTCCTGTAAAATGGTAGTTATCCTCTACAGGGTGTCCTGATTCCGTTGAGATTTTATTTTGAAATACTGCATGGGAGGTGCTGTGTACTCCTGCCAGAGGCACATATTGGTTGGTGTTCCTTCTTTGTGATGTAGCAGCTGTTGATGTTCGTTCTCTAAATGCATTGTTTTGTTGATTGTTTCCAGATCAGTGATATTTTAATTCAATATTCTCAATTATTAGCAGGTGTACTTCTGTAGAGAGGAAATTTTCTTCGTTAATCATTTGATTATTCTAAGATGTACTTTATAAAAGGCAGGTTAAGTTTTTGATTCCTTTTTTTATATTTAGTATCCACACCCAGCATAATGAATTGAATCCTTAGACACTAATTTTTCTGGTATCATTATGAAGTCATGGATTTTAACATATAGGATGTGCTTTAATCCACTGTAGCTTTTATTCTCTTTGATGCTCCAATTATTCAATTTTTGGCCAGTGGGAGCCTTTCAGATTGGTTCCTTTCTTGACACAATTTCAGTGGTCTTTGGCTTCCTTGGTTTAAGGCATAATACTTCATTAGGTGGATCCGTCAAAGTTTATTCAACTGGATCTCTAGTGATGGGCAATTGGGTTGTGCTGCAATGGATAGCCTCTGCAGGCGTCTTTTCACTTTCTTGGTCATAGGGGTTGAACCATTTAATATTTTCACAAGCAGTATCTGAGAGTGTCTGCTGATCTACAGCCTCTCCAAGCGGGTTTGTTATCAAAACTTTTGTATTTTTGCCAGTGTGATACGTATTTTAAATGTTGTTTCATTTAAAATTCTAATTTATCTTACATGGTGATGTTGAGCATCTTTTTGTGTTTAAAGGCATTTCTTTTTCTGTCAAGTGTCCATAACTCTAGCCCATTTTCTTTTTTGGATTGTTGGACTTTTTGTTTCTCTCTTTAGAAGTTCTCTCTGTACCTTAAGGGTATTAACACTTTTGGGAAATAAATTGCAAATGTCTTTGCCATTTTATCATTGGTTATTTTGCTTAGCTTATGGTATTTTTAGCCATGCATAAGACGTTTAGATTGCTTTGTTTGTGTGTGTGTATTTTTCTATATTATGAGGTTTGAGTCATGGGTTAGGAAAGTTTTCCCTACTGCCAGTATAAAGACAATTCATCCATGTCTATTTTTCTTCTGTTATTTAGGGTATTTCTTAGAAACATGAAAAATTCTTAGTTAACCCATATTTTACCTTCATCAATATGTTAATGTGACAGTATCAGTGATTGACTTTGAAATGATGAATTACAGTTGCATTCCTGGAATAAATCCAACTTGGTCATGTTATATTAAATAGCTTTGTGTATTGCTGGATTTGGTTGGCTGATGTTTATTTAGGACTTTTTCATGTGAGTTCATGAGTGAAATTAGCCTGTGAGACTTGATAAACTAATTCTAAAACTCTTGGAAAATCAATTCCAAGTTTATTGTAGATCAAAATGTTAAAAAACATAGATGGAAACAACAGAGCTTTAAGTTAAAAAAATATATATCCATATGGCCTTGGGCTAGGAAAAAGGTCTCTTAAACAGGACACAAAAAGCGATAATCATTTAAGGGGAAAAAATGACAAGAATAAAAAAAATTCTAAACTATTATGTTTCCCTTACAGTATGCCTTTTACAAAAATCCTCATAGAGTATAAATATTTTACAAATTCCTACCACACTGTCTCCTTTTAAGTATATCTACATGCAAAGATGGTCCGTCATTGACATCTCCATTCTTCATCTTCCCCTAATTGAGGTCTCTTCTGCTTTACATGAATATTTGGTTAGAATAGTGCTGTCCAATAGAATTATGATGTGAATAATTTTTTTAATTTTTAAATAATTGTTGTATTTCACATACCATACAGTTCACCTTTTTAAAGGGTACAGTTCAGAGGTGCTTTTTTTTGTTGTTGTAACGAAGTTGTGAAAACCATCACCACTATCTAATTTCAGTATATTTTCTTTCTTTAATTAATTAAATTGAAGTATAGTTGATTTACAGTATATATTAGTTTCAGGTGTACAGCACAGTGACTCAATTACAAAATATTGAGTATAGTTCCCTGTGCTATACAGTAGGTCCCTCTTGGTTATCTGTTTTATATACAGGAGTGTGTATATGTTAATTCCAATTTGCTAATTTACACCCCCCCCCTTTGGGAACCATAAGTTTGTTTTCTATGTCTGTGAGTCTCTTTCTGCTTTGTAAATAAGTTATTTGTTTTTGTTTCATTTTTAGATTCCACATAAAAGCGATACCATAATTTGTCTTTCTTGTCTGGCATACTTCATTTAGTGAGATAATCTCTAGGTCTATCCATGTGGCTGCAGATGGCCCCAGTACCTTTTCTTATGTTGAAACACCCTGAAGCATTCTTAAGCATTCCTAGGATAAATCCCACTTGGTCACGGTGTATAATCCTTTTTACAGGTTGCTGGATTCAGTTTGTTAGTATTTTGTTGGAATTTTGTGTCTATACTCATAAGGGGTTATCTTGCGATGTCTGTCTGGTTTTGATATGTTTGCTAGGGATACCATAACAAAGTCCTACAGACTTGGTTACTTAAACAATTTATTGTCTCATAGTTCTGGAGGCCAGAAGTCATACATCAAGGTGTCAGCAGGTTTGGTTCCCTCTAAGAAGCTTGAGGAAAAGGATATGTTCCAGACCTCTCTCTGTGGTTTATAGATGGCTGTCTTCCCTCTGCTTATCTGTGTCCAAATTTCCCCTTCTTCATGTTGGAATGCAGCCCATCTTAATTATGTCATTTTTAACTTAATTATCTCTGTAAAGACTATATCCAAACCTGGTCACATTCTGAGGTACTGGGGGTTAGGACTTTAACATGTGAATTTTGGGGACACAATGTTCAGCCCATAACGGGGTAATTAATACTGGCCTTGTAAATAGAATGCGTTGGAAAATATTTTAATATTTTAATTTAGTATACTTTAATATATATTGTGATTGGTTCAACACATCCAAAGTATCACTTCAATATGTAATCAATATTTTGAAGTTGAGGTTTTAGGTTCTTGTTTTTGATGTTCGCAATTCATTTTAATTTTTAAAATTTAAATTATTATTATTAATATTTTTTTGGCTGCTCCGAGAGGCTTGTGGGATGTTAGTTCCCCCACCAGGGATCGAACCCGCCCTTGGCAGTGAGAGCGCAGAGCCCTAAACACTGGACTGCCAGGAAATTCCCTGCAATTCACTTTATATGTACTAAATTGTATCACTTAGGGCACATCTCAGTTTGTACTTGGCACATTTCAAGTGCTCAGTAGCAGTGTGTGGCTATTGGTACCATATTTTTATCCTTTGTACCTAACTTGTTCTTTTTCCAAAGCAGTTTTTCTCTGTACTTAAAATTTTTTTTTACCATCGTATGCCTGGGTTGTGTGTTTTTAAAGTATCTGTTGGGAACTACACCACTGAGTTTATCTTAAGCCAGGAAAGTTTCCTTCCATTCTTTATCTGTTCTCACCTCCATTTTGTCTTTTTCTCCTTCTGAAATTCCTGTCATTCACATGTTGTTTCTCCTGTCTCATGTTATCTCTTACTCCTCTGAATTTCATCTTTTCCCCCTCATTGTTTCTGGTTTTTGTTCTTTGTTTTGAGCTACTTCTTCCACTTGGTTTTCCAAGCCACTATCCTTTCAATTCATTACTAACTTTATAAATTCAAAACTCAATTTTTAGCACTGGAAAGTTTTTTATTCTGTAATCAAGTATCTGAGAGTGCTTGTTATTTTTTCTGTTAAAATATTTACAGTTTTGTACAGTACTTCTTGTTCCCAGAAAACTGTCTGCTGTTCTAAGCCGTTGTCCGATTTGTGGTATTCTGGTGCTGGAACCCCTCTCAGTACATTGTCATGTTCCTTTCCTCCTCTTGGCTCTATTCTCTACCCCCACGCCCCGCCTCCCTGGGGCAGTGTGCTGTGGTCCCCTGAGCAGCAAACATGGAGCACAAGGAGCTGCAGCTGCCTCCACTCCTATGGCAGCTGCAGGGGACCTGACAAGATGTCAGCTCTCCACCAAGACCCAAGAGGAAGCTCTAGGCCTCCTGAAGGGGCTGTGGGCATTCATTAATACAGATGACGAAATATTTCCCTCAGTTGGGGAGAACAGATTTTAATCTTTAACACTGGAGGTTTCTTTTTCTTTCTTTTTTCTTAAAAATTAATTATTTATTTATTTTGGCTGCACCCGGCCTTAGTTGCAGCATGCAGGATCTTTAGTTGCGGCATGCATGTGGGATCTAGTTCCCCGACCAGGGATCGAAGCCCGGCCCCCTGCACTTGGATGCGCAGAGTCCTACCCACTGAACCACCAGGGAAGTCCCTGGAGGTTTCTTTTTATGAACACCCCACCTGATACTTTTTTTTCTGTTGTATTAGATCTTGATTCTTGAGTCACTAATGCAGTCCGTAATACAGAGCAGTGACTGCTTGCTTGTTCTATGGTGGCTAATAATTTGCCCCTTGTGTTAATTTCAGTACAAGCATTATAGACATAATTTACCTAACATTACACTATTTTTGCTTTTTAGTTAACATAGCTTTTTTTTTTTTTTTTTTTTTTTTTTTTTTTTTGGTACGCGGGTCTCTCACTGTTGTGGCCTCTCCCGTTTCAGAGCGCAGGCTCAGCGGCCATGGCTCACGGGCCCAGCCGCTCTGCAGCATGTGGGATCTTCCCGGACCGGGGCACAAACCCGTGTCCCAAACCCGTGTCCCCTGCATCGGCAGGCGGACTCTCAACCACTGCGACACCAGGGAAGCCCAACACAGCTTTTGAGAAATGAACACTGAGGAAAACAGTGTATTATTACCCCAGACTTAGCTACAGTAAGGTAAAGAGCCTAATAGCTAAAAGATAATGGAAAACAGCTTTCCTATTGCTTACAAATTATGATGTATTTTCTTTGATGGATAAAAATGTAGTAATAGCAACGAACATTTAAAATCATTTATTTTAATCACCCCACTTATAGCTTCTCTTTTTTTTAAAATTGAAGTTGATTTACAATGTTGTGTTAGTTTCTGGTATACAGCAAAGTGATTCATTTATGCATATATATATTCTTTTTCATATTCCTTTCCATTTATGGTTTATTACAGGATATTGAATATAGTTCCCTGTGCTATACAGTAGGACCTTGTTTATCTGTTTTATATATAGTACTTTGTATCTTAAAGCTTCTCTTTTCTTTAATAGCCCTTAGGTAGTTTTATGTGTTGAACTTGGTATGTTGTACAAATTTGGTCAGAGTTCTCACACTTGAGAGGCATGAGCTGCATGAAAATTTAGGTACAGTTGTGTGTGTGGGGGTATACTTTTTTAAAAAGTTGATCCAGACCTGCATCATATTCTCAGGTGGAGTCCCTGACAGCAAAAAAATGTTTTAAGAACCACTGAATTGGGACTTTATAACATTGCTGGGTTGGAAGAGACTTGAGGTTTCTAATGTAGTTTCCAGTAGAACAGGAAAACATTCATAACAAATAGGAATCTGGGCTCTGCTCATATACTGTCCCATGACTGGGAATTGCTTCTTCCCCAGACCCCATGTGTGCTCCTCAAGTGGAAAACAGACAGCAGCAGAAACAATATCTAAAATTCTCTTTTTTGAATTTAGTAAGAAGTGAATATAAAGATTAAAAGGATTCACCACAAAATAAAAATATTTTTACAAAGCAACCAACACCAAAACATATCCTGACCAGCGGCTGCATTTTAAAAACGTAAATAATTTGAACAAGTATCTGGGGGAAATAAGCAGGTAATTAATGTACAAAGGAAAAACAGAATAATATGGTCTTCTAATTTCTACTTTTAAACCTTAGCTTTTTACCAGGGGGAGAAAGTTTAACATTTCCACCCCTGTTCATGCTTCTGATCTGTTTAAATGTCACTTCCTCAGAACCCCAATGTGAGTTAATCCCTGTTTTCTTATTTGAGTTATTTCAGAATTTGTAATACGTTTGTTTGTTTCTTTATTGATTTCCTAGTCCACTGTTCTGTGGACTTAGCAGAGTACCTGCATCTTGTAAGTGCACGATATTTCTGGGTTAATGAATGACTTGAAATTGGGTAAATTTTATCTCCTGCACATCACTCAAATCCTTTCACATGCTTCATTTTCCACCACAATGTTTTTGTTGCAGGGTACGTACTATCAGTTCTTCCTAAACTTGTCTCACTTCTTCCCATCCTGTCTCCATGCATCTGTTCCCATCATTCATTTTCCAGAGAGCAGCTAGACTGTTCTGTTGAAAAGCAAAACTCTATACTACATTCCATTTTGAAATAGTTAAGTATCTTCCCTTAGAGTAAATAAAGTCCAAAATACCGAATCAGGCCTTCAGGGCTTTGGAGGATCTTACTCTGCTTCCCCCTTTTGTGGATCTCCCCGCTGGCTGCAGGTGTTTTGAGGTGCTTTCTGTCTCAGCATTACACTTTCCCCTGTGTCTTCTGTACATGTTGTTCCTTCACCCGGCAGGAACCCTATCATGACTGATCAATTATTAACACTCGACTAGCCAGTTAGCCAGTGTCACCAACCAGTTAAGCCAAGAAAGAACATGTAACGCTACTTAACTGCAACAAATACCTGCAAATAAAATAAGTGAGAAAATGGATGCCAGTCGTTTAAATTACCAAGAATGTATTTTGAAGAGGATTTTAAGAAGTGAAATAAGTGCTCGTGAAGCAGTCAAGATACTCATTTCCATAGAGATACTCTTTCCAAAAACAAGCCAATTTTGTGGCTTAATTTTTCTTCAGAATATTGTTTTCTTTTGAATGTATGAGTTTTTAGTGTCTTTCTCACTCTGTGGGATGGCTGGATTTTGAATCAGATAATTTTGAAGCAGATCCCAGCCATCACACCATTTCACCTACAAACAAATATTTAAAATATCTCTAAAAATTAATTCCTTTATTTTTAAACATAACTGCAATTCTATCATATCTGACATAAGTAAAATCAGTGTTCAAGTATCTCCTAAATTGTCTCATAAATGTTGACCAATTTGTTTGAATCAAGATCCAGATATGTCCCATGCATTGTGAATCCTTGATAATTCTCTTAAATTTCTTTTATTCAATAAGTGCTCCCTTGGAGATATTTTGTTGAATGCCTGGCTAGTGTCCTTGTGAGTTACTACCCACAGTCTGGCGTTGTAGGCTGCATGATCATATTCTAACCTAGAACCATTCCTTTTCCCTGAAATTCTGTAATTTGTTCGTTATTTCTAGTAAATAGATTAAGACTTTTTCCTCTTAGATAATTTTATTACTAAAAGTATTAAACATACACAAAAGTAGAGACAAAAGTATGAAAGTCCATGTACCCATCCCCCAGCTTCAATAATTACTAAATCATGGCCCATGTTGTTTCATCCGTACTCCGACTCCCTGCAGATTATTTAGAAACAGATTCTAGGCATCAGATGTATATCGAATGACTTTTTAAAAAAAAATCACAGCAGCATAGCTACAACTAAAATTTTATCATTTCTCAATGTAAAGTCAGTCACTGTAAAGATTACTGCAATTGCCTTATAATTGTTTTCCAGTTCATTTGAATTAGGAGTCAAAAGTTAATAAAATGTAACTGCTTGTTAGGTTATGAAGTTTAAGAATTGCGTGTTTTAAAATTAATCTTTTTAAAATTGTGTAAAAATATTTACATGACTAGGCTCAAATCTACAAAACAAGGTACTGTATACACAAAGACATTCTACCTTTTGTTCATTAGTTTCCATTCTGAATCTTTTCCTGCCTTCAGAGATGATTTTTTTTTAATTTAAATTTTATGGTTTCTCCTTCCACATGAGTGCTGCCGGTCACCCCTCCCCTCCGCCCGTACTCTGGACTTTTCTCCACCCTGGCACCTCTCCTGAGAGCTCACTCAGAACGGTCTTCCTCGTTGCTTTCCTTCCCTCCTCCTCCCACTTCCTGCCTTGGCCGACCGCGCGGGCCGCACCTGCAGGACGCGTTTCCATTGGTGACATCTTGGCGGGCCCGTCGGTGGCACTTCCTCCTTTACACCCCGTGACCCACGTCCGGCTCGCCGCCCTCCCAGTCACGCGGCCTCTGCCTCCGGGACGCAGCCCCGCGCGCCGGCCTTCCGGACTCCAGGCCCCGGACCCGTCGTGGTGAGCCGCCGCGAGCGGACGACCCCCGCCCGCACTCCCCCCAACCCCCGCCGGTCTCGGGAACTCTTCCCCACCTCCTCCCG
>NW_021145869.1:0-31426 GCF_002837175.3 Physeter macrocephalus | reverse complement strand
CCCCCCGCGGTTCCAGGAAGCCCGGCCGGAGAACTCTTCCCCACCTCGCCGCCAACACTTCCCGCCTCCCTCCCCGCTCTGAAACCTCTTCCTTCTGCCGCTCCTGTGAGTCCCCCTGCCCCGGGAGCTCCCCTCCACCTCCGGGCTCGGGGAGCCTTAGCCTCGTGACCTCGTTCCCCTCCCCCCAACTCGCGCAGCCCGGGAAGCCTCTCCTCCCTCCCCCCACCCGTAGCTCGCCCCGCCCCGGAAGCTCCCGCTGACCCCGCCCAGGCCCGGGGATGGGGCGCCCTGTTGTCGCGCGTTCCTGTAGGGAGGGCTTGGCCGACCCGAGACTGTCGGATCGCCCGGTGGAGGCCGAGCGAACCCCTTCACCTTGTTCCGGTGCCTCCGCCAGGAGCCTGGTGTCCGGGACCCATACCGCGCTTCCCGCCGAAATCGCTCAGACGCGCCCCTGCCGGCCCGCGATCTTGAGAGCGCACTTTCAAGCCTCGTTCGAAGCGTTCCCCCACAGCCAGTTGAGTTTCAGTTTCAGGTTAATAACAAAAGGAGATGCACCTGGCCTTGCCCCGGAATCCTCTGCGTTTTTAAGCGTCGGGTGGAATTGGGGGTCCTTTGGCTGTGAACCGCGCTTGCTTCATGAAGATAGAAATCGGTCTTGCTCCTTTCAGCGGTAAGTCTTAGGGCCAAAGAGTCAACCGCGTAATCCTGAGGCGGGGTCTCACACGAACCGTGATTTAAGAGGTAGAACTTTCTGAGTGATTGAGACGGCTAGAACAGTCTGAGTGCTGCCAGCTGTAGTTTAAAATTCATTTACAAATGAGGACGAAATGCTTTTCAGGCCTCACTGGAACACAAATAAAGGGAGTGAAGCCGGGGACCCGCCGAGTTCCTGTCTCTGAAGAGAGACGGTGCGGGTGCAGTTTAAAGCGCCCTGTGTGCTCCCTAGAGAAACCTAATCAGCCGTGCGTTCAGGCGCGCCCTGTTTATCTTGATTGGTCCACCTGGATCCGAACTAAATCCTGCCTAACCTGTATAGTAGAGTGAGGAAGAGCACGTTCTGGAGACCGTCCTGGGAGCCTGTTAGAAATGCTGAGTCTCGACCCCGGCCCAGATCTATTGTTTTAGGATCTGAATTTTAACAAGATTCTCGGGTGGTCCGTATGTCACTTACGTCATAGTCCAGTTGCCGGGGTGTGTGTGTGTGTGTGCGCGCGCGCGCGCGCGCAAGATCCTTGGTTGTCCCCCCGTTCGGTACGTTCAGTTCAGTCGGTCTCCAGTTGCAGCACCCGAGAGCAGTATTTTGTTAGCAGCCGCCGCCAGCAGCGATTGCAAGGTGCTGCCGGGGAGGGGGGTGGGCCTCAGCGCTTCAACTGTGTGTGCGCCGCGGCTCAGTCTCGTGAGAATCGGCTTCCTTGCTTCTGGCCGCCCCCGAGTGTGTGCCCGAGGAGGCGTCTCAGCCGTTGGTGTGCGGACCACACTGGAATGAGCCAGGAGCAGGGATAAACCTAGGCAGAAGGGGTTCGGCCCGTTAGGATGACTGGGTTCTACCCTTTAGATTTCACTCTTTTCTGGGGGCAGAGGAGAGGGACGGTTGATGAAGCCTCTTGAAAACCCTCTTATAGAGAATTTGAAACTGATACTTCTTAAATTGTAGTACTTTACAGTTGTATAGGTCTTTACCCCGAAAATAGTATTTCGTGTAATAATTACAGGACGCTAATAAGGCAAGGCAGATACTACCTCTAAGACAACAGGCTCAGAAATTAACTTGACTTTCTCAGTTCTACGTTTCTAAAACTAAGAATGTGCTTTAATTGTCAAACTAATTCGCTGGACATAAGTATTTTGGGGACAGCTTTGTCCTGTGGCTGTGGTTGATGGTACTGATGTTTTTCCTATTGAAAAGCATATTTCAACATTTCCTCTCCTCACTCTTCCTCGGTTAAAAGATTAATGTTAGACCAAGTATATTAAGTCTCAAGAAGTGAAGCTATCACATAAAACTGGGAAAGAAAGTCTTGAGTATCTCCACGCAGTCCTCCAGGGATGCTTGTAAATTGTAAATACTGTTGGAATAGTCTCTAGCAAACCACCTTTCTCTGGAGCCCATCCCTGTGAAAATATGGCCACGCTTCTGGTCTCCCGTGCGGGTCGGCGTCGCAGCTCCTCGCCCCCTGCCCGCCTACCCGCCCGCGGCTTCCCGGAACCGCGCTGACCTTGCCCCCGCTCCATCCCGATAGTGCCCCTCCCGCCCTCCATATTTAAATTGCCTTAGCGCGCCTGGGTATTCGTGTATAGAACTCGCGTTTTGAGTACATCTCTCAGGGCAAGTGGGAGGGTTCCAGGCTGGTACTCTTCGGCGGCGTTACCCTAGGAAAGAGGTAAAGTGCTTCAAAGCTGTGGGGGCGGGCGGGCGGGCGGGCGTGCACTTTCTTGAGGTAGCCCCGCGGTTTTGTATAACGCCTCCTACAGCCCGGGTTTTGGCTTTTCCGGAGGAAGGGAGCCCGGAGCCCGGAGCCCAGCCCAGCCGGGGAACCGCTGGCTCTGCTCACTCTGGGAGTGCTGGGGCACTGAGGCAAGACGGCCTTATCGCTCTTTTTTAGGACAGTTCGTTACCTGCCTGGAGTGTCTTCGACTGTGGGCATCCCCCGCTGTTCTTTAAGGTGAGCTATTTTAAGAAAAGTAATTTCTCAGTTTATAATTGATTTATTTTATTGACAGAAAACTTTCTTGAGTGTGAAGTAAATTTTTTTTTCACTAGCTGTAAGTCTAACGTTGAGCAGAACTCCAGCTTTCTTAACTTTCTCAAGTGTTAGTTAATGTTCTAAGTATTGTAAGTGCAAAGAATCCAAATGTAGAGGATTCTGAGGGCAAAGATGAGGATATTCCATCGTGTACATTAGAAATATAGATAGGTGTTTTGGAAGAGTGCTCTCCTCACATTGCCTTCAGAGGAGAAGTCACTTTATTTTTGAAATATTATTTTCTGAAACAAACGTTTATAATTGTTTTATATGGGGCGTTTTAAGTAGTCCTTACATGAAATGTCTGTGTTCTTTTATGCTTCCTGCTTGTCTTTTTTTATTTTTATCCCCTGCTTGTCTTTTTTAACCTAACCAGGCTGCCATATTCTAGAGGGTGGTGTTGACCCCACCTAGCCATCAGTTAATCTCTTGCTAATCTTGGGCCTGCTGTGCTGGGGGTAGGACCACAGTGACCTACTGAATAGATCAGTCTGTCCTTGCTAGGCTCTCGGGCATTTTTGAAGAGTTTTAAACAAATCATGAATTTGTTTCCCTAGAATGCTCTGGGATCATAGAACTGTAAGACTTAATTTGTGGGAGGGGAAGATTTTATGGGAAAGGTGGTATATTTGAGCTGAGACCTTAAGGATTAGTGGGATTTAGGTAGACAGAAGGTTGGGAGGAGTATATTTGGAGAGATAATTACTACGCGTGTCACACCCAAGGCAGCAGAGAGCCTGGCACACTCCAGGCACAGAGAAATACAGGAATAAGAGGATATATATATTTTTTAATGCAGGTGATGTGAGCGTGTGTTGCAGGTCAGAGCTGCAAGGCCTGAGCGCCCCCTTAGCCCCGTGGTTTGTGTTCCAGGCAGTGGAAAGCCACTGAGGTCTTAGAACAGGAGAGTGACATAAAGTCACTTTAAAAGAGCTACAGATTAGGTTGCAGTAAGGGTTGGAAAAGTTTCAAAGATCAGATGTGAATGTGTCCTGGAAAGGGCTCTTGGTACTGGGATTAAAAAGAAGTAGAAAGGGATATGAGGGCAGTGCACAAAGATGATGATGATTGGATAATTCAAATCATAATGCCAAGCAGTGTGCTAGGGACTGAGAAGAGATGTGAGAAAACTATTGCTTGTTGGAGTCAAGAGTTACTGAATAGAATTTAGGTATGGGTTAGGAATAGGATTAGGGTGGAGAATGGGATGACCCCCAAAGAAATGATGAGCTCATTGGATTTAAGGGCTTGGGAGTTGTTCAAGGATTACTTTAGTTTCATTCTAGAGCTTCTGGATGACAGGTAAGGCTGACCAGGATGCTGCTATAGAAGAGTTACAGAAAAAAGGCTGCGTTCATTGGTGGTACATAGGTGATACTATGGAATAGAGTTTGTATACCAGTCTTGGCGTCAGGGAGCCTAAAGCTGGGAACTTGGGTTCCTGAGCCCAGAATTGGCCCTGGACATATAAGGATCAGGTGAGGCTGCCTACAAAGCGGGGTGGGGGGGGCATAAAAAGAAAGAAGGGCCAGTGATTGCGTACAGTTGAACCTTGAGGAAGGGCTCAGAGAGGCAGAGTGCCTAAGGAATTAACAGGAAAACCAAGAGCCATGGGGAGAAAGGATTTCCAGAGAGAATGGTTAAATCCTGCTGTGGGAACTGAAAAGAGGGAGATAAAAAAATGTTCCTTTCTTGCAGTGGAGGTCCTTGGCAGAGTGAGATCATGATCTCACTCTGGGGGGGTAGAGGCCTTTTGAGGATGAGATTTTACTGAAAGGGGAAGCAAATCAGCAAGTAGCTGGAGGCAAACTTGGTATCTGGGAAGGTGTATATTACGGGGTTGGTTAGAAATGAGATAATCTCCTTAATTGATAAGGAAAATAGTGTTCTGTGAAGCGTTTGTGAAGATGGGGATTTCTTGGGGCAGGTGGAGTTGACCGAGCAGAGCCACAGATAACAAGCTCAGCTATGAGAAGAAACAACTCCTTGTTTATAAATTTCTAAATCTTGTTCTAATTTGCTTCACTGTGTCTCTATTAGCAGTTTGCTTTTCTTTTTCTTAACTTAACCATTCCATGCTTTCTAATTTGTTTAAATTGTGGGGTTTTTAGAAATCTATTTTGCTCTAATAGTATAAATACCCCATTCCATCTGGGATAGTTTGGGGATTCATCTGAGGTAGGATTCTGCTTTATATTTTTCTACATAATGACCAACGTGCCCAGATTTCTTGAAAAGGCGGCTCTTACCTTTAACAGCTACATCTGTTTCACTTGATGTGAAATGACAATTTCATGAAACAATTTCCGTGTACTAGCGCCCATTTTGAGCATTGATCACTAAGAATGTAGTTTGGGTCCTGTCTGTATTTTTATTGTCTCTCTGTTATGTGTATATTGCTATCTGATGACTCAACTCCTACTCTTCACAATACAACCCTTCACATGGATTTGATCTTTACTCTTTTTCAGTTTGGACTCTTGGGTGTCAGATGCCACTTGCACTTCATGACACCCTGTCAGGAAGGGCACCTGTCATGCCTCTTGTACACTGAGGAGTTCATTCCCTTTGTAGTCCATCAATGAAACACAACAAAGTATGTGTGTTAACATTGATCAACATGATGTGGTTTTTTTTAAGTTTTTTTTTGATGTGGACCATTTTTAAAGGCTTTATTGAATTTGTTACAATATTGCTTCTGTTTTACTTTTTTTTGGCCTGGAGGCATGTGGGATCTTTGCTCCCCAACCAGGGATCAAACCCTCACCCCCTGCACTGGAAGACGAAGTCTTAACCACTGGACCTCCAGGGAAGTCCCCATAATGTGTTTTATGATCTTCCCCCCACCCCGCTTTTCTTTTCTTTTTTGTTGGCTGCACTGTGCTGCTTACAGGATCTTAGTTCCCAACCAGGGATTGAACCAGGGCCATGGCAGTGAAAGTGCCGAGTCTTGAACACTGGACCACCAGAGAATTCCCAGTTGATCCTTTTTTAATATGTGAAACTGAGAAGCATATAATTTGATTTTTACATTTGCATCACACTTAACTGATATTCTGCTGATGCACTTACCTGCTTGTTTGGATATGTCTTAGTTTAACCTCACACTTGACTCAGGTTTTGTTTGAGTTGACAGTAGGAACAATGATACTTCCTTAGGCTTTGGAAGCCACTGCTGTCTTGTATCCTTGCAGCATTGTTGCTGATACGAACACTGATTCTGGTTCACCCCAGTGTCACAGGAAATGTTATTCTGTATTGTGATTTAAAATAGCCTGTGATTGTCACGTCTTTTTGCTTCTGTAGCGTTTTGCCACAAACAAGCAAATTGGTTAAATGTAGGGCTTGTAGTTGAAGAATCACACAGGTGCTGTTTTAAATGAACCACCAAATTTCATCACAACAGATAACGTGGAATAAATAAAACAAGAAAATGCCCTGCCCAGTACTTAGATTCTTCTGTGTTCAAAGTGCCAGGTCACACCTAACCTCTCTTGCCTTTTACTTCAGCGATTCAACAGTACAGCTCATCTGTTTTCCTGTAGTTCTGACAAGTTCTTAGTATTTCTGAATGTTGCCTCAATTCATTCTCTTGTCTTTCCTTCTAGAACTCATAGTAATTGACCATAAGAATTTGTAGATGTTGTCTTATTGACTGAAGCTTCCAGATCACTATTTTGCTCTTCAAGTTTTACTCTCCATTGTTTCACTTTTTTCTTTTTTTAAGACCCCCTAATTTGTTAATTTGTTATTTTCAATCTATCTGTGAGTAATGTAACTATTTTTGGAGAGACGTAGGATTGAATCTCCGCTCATATATCTTAACATCTTTAATTTCACTCATCCTTCCTCATCTGTAAAATGGAAACTATTTACTGTATATTCTTGTTATACATATTAAATGAAAATTTATGTAAAGTAGTTTTTGCTTTCTTTTCAGCCACAAAAAGCCGCATCCAAGTTTGTTTGACGTCTGCTCTGTCAAGTGTCCATGATGTTGGGCCCCGAGGGAGGTGAAGGCTTTGTAGTCAAGCTCCGTGGCCTGCCCTGGTCCTGCTCTGTTGAGGATGTGCAGAATTTCCTCTCCGACTGCACAATTCATGATGGGGTCGCAGGCGTTCATTTTATCTACACTAGAGAAGGCAGGCAGAGTGGTGAGGCTTTTGTTGAACTTGAATCAGAAGATGATGTAAAAATGGCCCTTAAAAAAGACAGGGAAAGCATGGGACATCGGTACATTGAGGTGTTCAAGTCCCACAGAACCGAGATGGATTGGGTGTTGAAGCACAGTGGTCCAAACAGTGCTGACACCGCCAATGATGGTTTCGTGCGACTTCGAGGACTCCCCTTTGGATGCACCAAGGAAGAAATCATTCAGTTCTTCTCAGGGTTGGAAATCGTGCCAAACGGGATCACATTGCCTGTGGACCCCGAGGGCAAGATTACAGGGGAAGCCTTTGTGCAGTTTGCCTCACAGGAGTTAGCTGAGAAGGCTCTAGGGAAGCACAAGGAGAGAATAGGGCACAGGTATATTGAGGTGTTCAAGAGCAGTCAGGAAGAAGTTAGGTCATACTCGGATCCCCCTCTGAAGTTCATGTCAGTGCAGCGGCCGGGGCCCTATGACCGGCCTGGCACAGCCAGGAGGTATATCGGCATTGTCAAGCAAGCAGGCCTGGAGAGGATGAGGTCTGGTGCCTACAGTGCAGGCTATGGGGGCTATGAAGAGTACAGTGGCCTCAGCGATGGCTACGGCTTCACCACCGACCTGTTTGGAAGAGACCTCAGTTACTGTCTCTCTGGGATGTATGACCAAAGGTATGGAGATGGCGAGTTCACTGTCCAGAGCACCACTGGACACTGCGTCCACATGAGGGGGCTGCCCTACAAAGCCACGGAGAACGACATTTACAACTTCTTCTCTCCACTCAACCCAGTGAGAGTCCATATTGAGATCGGCCCTGATGGAAGAGTGACCGGCGAAGCTGATGTCGAATTTGCCACTCACGAAGAAGCTGTGGCGGCCATGTCCAAAGATAGGGCCAACATGCAGCACAGATACATAGAACTTTTCTTGAATTCCACGACAGGGTCCAGCAACGGGGCATATAGCAGCCAGATGATGCAAGGCATAGGGGTGTCAACCCAGTCCACTTACAGTGGCCTTGAGAGCCAGTCCGTGAGTGGCTGTTACGGGGCGGCTGGCTATGGTGGCCAGAACAGCATGGGTGGATATGACTAGTTTTGTAGTAGCTTTTGAGTTATTTCAATCAAATTTTCACAGGCAGCCAACAAGCAGTGAAAAGCAGTTATTACTCTAGAGGAAGCCGTGGGACCCATTTTGCACCATGAGTTTGTAAAATCTGGATTAAAAAATTACCTCTTCAGTGTTTTCTCATGCAAACTTTCTTCTAGCATGTTATATTGAGTAAACTAAAACCATTTTCAGCTTTTCTCAACATTTTGGTAGTGTACTTTCTGGAGTGATGTTATCTGAGTTAAAGTAGTTTTAAGTACATTAAATGTGGATCTTTTACACCACATCGTGAACACATTGGGGAGGTGTGCTTTTTTTGAAAACTCAAGGTGCTAGATCCCTAATTCAAAGAGGAACATTTCTCATGTTTGTTCATTCTAGTTTATTTTCATTTAAAATCTTTTAGGTTAAGTTTAAGCTTTTTAAAAGTTAGTTTTGAAAATTGAGACACATTACTAATACTGTAGGAATTGGTGAGGCCTTGACTTAAAACTTTCTTTGTACTGTGATTTCCTTTTGGGTGTATTTTGCTAAGTGAAACTTGTTAAATTTTTTTTGTTGACTAAATTTTTTTCTTAAAATAAAAAGACTTTTTCACAATGACTGGCACAGACTATATACTCACCAAAAAATAGCAAAATGACTGGGTGGTTGAAAAGAATTTCATTTTACTACTGTATTTCAGTGTGAATTTTAAAATTTAGCACTATGATTTCCCTTGTATTCTTAAAACGAGGCTAAATTAAACATTCAGATTTAAAAACATTAAATATATGAGTGGAAATGGTGACTATTAAGTATGAGAATAGAAGCCTACAGTCCCATCTTCCTGTGACTTGTGTTCTGTTCATCAGCCATTTGTAATGTTCTGTTCCCTTCCTTTATGCCGGGTGGCACCTGTTCATAGCTAGAGATTTTTAGTTTTGCGTGCTACATACATTGAGTCATTAGCCACAATTTTTATGTTTGTTTTTTTATATAAGATGTGCTGATTTAAACAGTCTTTCTTCCATACTTAGGATTATTTCTGTAGCACACGCTGCTGGGTTACAGTTACTGGTTATTGCAGGGTACACATATTCTCAAATCTGAAACCTGTTTCCAAATTGTTTTTAGAAAATTGTCTATCTGGCAGTTGGAAACAAGTTCCAAATTTCAGGTAGCTCTGTACACAGCGATCCATCATTTTAAACTTAACACATACACTAAAACCGTCAAGACTTTAAAATGTGGATGAAGTTTATTAAAAAGAACTTTGCTTGATAGCTATTAACTTTCCCAGCTTTATTTTCCCACTTTAATAACTATACAATGTAGCCCAGTTATCCAAGTTTCTCCAGGATTAATAGGATCTTTGTATGGTATCTTCATTTTAAGGCACTGGCCTCATTTACAGAGAAGCTGCTGTGTTAGCCAAGCCTCTGACGGTTTTAAGGTAGATTGGAGAGTCTTAGGCCTTTCCTGGCTCTTTTGGGCTTCGCAACCCCACCCTGCCATTCTTCCCACTAGTGTTCTACAGACTCAGATGGCTGGAGATGGGGCAGCAGCATAACCCAGTAATGCCAGAGGCAGAACTGGGAAGGTCAACTGAGAAGACTGGATAGCATATGAGAATTGGGGGGCAGGTGAGTTGTGCAGAGACCACGAATCTGTTCTAGGCTGTGTTCACACTCTGCGCATCTCATGAGTGACAGCCCACTGTAGGGAAGCAAAGGCCATCTGGGTTGTGAGAAAGACCCAGAGAAACCCAGGCGGAAGACCTGGGAGTTCATGAAACCTGTGATGTCAAGGGGTAGGATGTGATTAAAAGACCAAGGCTTAATAGGGCAGTGAAGTTTCAAGGAGTACGTTTATTCCCTGTAGATCTTTGCTAATTTTGAGGTTCAGATACGGAAGGAGTGGGCTCCAAGAACCTGGGGTGGGAAATTGGGAATGTGCTAGATGCCCTTAAATCCCACAGTGACTCAAATTTCTGGGCCAGCAGCAGTAGCTATGGTGCCTCGTTAGAAGAAAAACTTATCCAGAGGCATAACCTGAGGTATGTAGTTGATCAGATAATAATCTGCTCTCAAAGTCTGCTCGAAGAATGAGCTGGCAAACTGCTGGTAAGCCAAATCCAGCCTGCCATATGATTTAGTATATAGTATAACTCATGAGCTAAGAATGGTTTCCAGTTGAATCAATTTGATGGCAGGAAATCCCGATTAATTAGAAGCTCTCCCAAAAGAATTCCATTCTTATTAGTAGACCTGTAGTATAAAATACTGCACTTAGTTTTTTAGTTTTATCAAAAAAAAAATTTGTGAAAACTTCAGATTTGTCTTGGCCTGCAGAATTTTTACTCTTTCTGGCCCCGTAAAGGAAATGGCTGACTCCTGTTTCAGAAAGCTAGTATCAGGACTGTGGCACAGAAGGAAACTGCAGGACCTGATTAGTATGTATGAACAGGAGCCGTAGCACACAAGGGGATCTTGAGGATGCTGGGCCAGAGGGCTGAGTATAAAACGATTGATGCGGGGCATCTCTTGTGGCTCAGCATAGAAATTCTAAGTATTCTTGGAGCCCATCCTAATCTAGAGTTGACCCTTGAAGCTTGGAGACAATGGCCTATAGGAGGGAGAGATGCTGGGTGTTGAGGAAGGGGGTTGGGGGAACTCAGGTGGACCTGCTAGAGAAAATTAGTATTTAAGACCAGAAAAGACACCAGCTAAAAGATGTTCTCCTGGAAGGATCCAAGGACATTCCACTAAATTCGATAACGTGCTGGTGAGGTGCACCAGCATTTTGAGACATTAATGGAAGCTCTTGGCCAGCGTTGGCAGTAGGAGAAAATAGGGATAAAAGGATTCCAGAAGAGCAGAGATGAGGTGGTGGCAATCATCAGATGGTGAGGTAAGCATAATTGTCATGATGGGCAGCAAAACCCGAAAGGCAGGAACCTTGACCCGGCCAGATCTGTGGTGAAGGCTGTCAGACCTCTGTGTGTCCAGGGGTCATACAGGCACAGCTCTGGGGTCATACAGGCACACCTCTGGGGTCTGTTATATTTATTTCCAGAACAGAGCCATGTCTCAGGCCCAGAGACCGTCAACTGGAGTGGAGGAAGGGCCTGACAGCATTGCAACAACTATGTAGTAAAGATTCTATACATCTACCCCTCTGAGGCCAGGGGTAGGAAATGACCCAAGTCTCTTATATGCTGTTGGATAGGGGGTCTGAGTTGATACTGATACCAGGGGATCCAAAGTGCCATCATGGTCCTTCTGTTAAGATTGGGAGCATAGGAAGTCCAGGTGACATGGATTCCCAGGCCACGTTCATTTCATTGTGGGTTAAACAGGTTTGCAGACCCGTTAGGTTATCTCCCTGAGTGAGTAGGAAGGGGTACCCTAGGCAGTTGACAGATACCCCACACTGGGTCCCTGGCTTGTGAAGAGTCATAATGGTAGGAAACGCCAAGAGGAACCTCTCAGAAGGCATTCCCCATCCAAGACAGTGAACAAAGATTCTGTGATGTGTGTGCAACGTCTGGGGTTAGGGCCATGCTGAAACGTAAAAAAAGGCAAGCCTAGCCCTTTTTATTTGCCTGCCTGTTCCCCAGAAAGAGCAGATGGATTCCAGCAGATGATAGCGAACAACCAGGAACTTAACCGGGTAGTTGCCCCAGTCACAGCTCAGTGCTTAATGTGGCGTGTTTGCCCGGATAGATCAACAAGCCTCTGGAACTTGGGAAGCCCCTGATCTAGCAAATATGTTCTTTTCAAACAGTCAAGCAAAAGATTTTTTTTTAATGACCTTATAACATGGACATCAGAACACATTCCCTGTCTTTCTCCAAGTGTGTAGTAACTCCTGTTCTCTGTTACAATACAGTCTGGAGAGACATTGATCACCTTGCCGTGATCCACTATATTGATGACATGCTCATTGGTCTCGGTGAGGAGGAAGCAGTGAGTACTTGGGATGACTTAGGAAGACACCTACCTGTGTGCTAGGGGGTGGAAGAATTCAGGGCTCTGCCATATCAGGACGTCTAATGGTCTTGGGCAGGGATTGGCTAACTAGGGTCCATGGGCCAAATCTGGCCTGGTGCCTGTTTTTGTAAATAATGTTTTATTGGTACACAGCCATGTGCATTCATTTATTTTGTCTGGCCTGCTCTTGTGCTACACCGACAGATAGATGAGTAGTTTCATCAGAGACCATGTGGCCCACAAAGCCTAGCAGACACTTACTCTCTGAGCCTTTATAGGAAATGTTTGCTGACCTCTGGACCTGGGCAGAACTGGAACATTTCCTCCAATGGAGAGGTCAGGATACTGCATCACTAAGAAAGAGGCATAACTGTTGGTAGGACGTTTTGGATATGGAGAAACCTTATTTTACACTTGAAAATAGTGCTCCTACCCAATTACCAGGTGACTAGAAGGCTGCCTGGATTCTGCAAGCTGCCCTGCCATCTGCTACAAAGGACAGGGTAGGCTCCATCATCCAGGTATCTGTGTTCTAAATGGTTTTGTGTGGTGTCTCTGATGTCTCACTACACAGTGGCAGCTCAGCCCTTGAGTGGTAGGAATCAACACCACGTCCTCTGCAGCAGGGAGCTGTTTACTATTCAAAGCAGCTCCTGGAACTACTGTGCTCACCCTGCACTGTTAGCAGTTGCATCAAGTCCTGAGGCTCTTTTACGGTATCTCAGTTTTGGTTTTAGTTTTTGTGTAAAAATTCTTGGACATTTTGTTAGACTTCTTTCTAGGTATTTTATTATATTTTAAATGGTGTCTTTTAAATTTCTTTTGCTGAGAGTTTGTTCCTGGGACTAGAAATACAAGGATTAAAAAAAACAAAACTGGGGCTTCCCTGGTGGCGCAGTGGTTGAGAGTCCACCTGCCGATAACAGGGGACATGGGTTCGTGCCCCGGTCCGGGAAGATCCCACATGCCGCGGAGCGGCTGGGCCCGTGAGCCATGGCCGCTGAGCCTGTGTGTCCAGAGCCTGTGCTCCGCAGCGGGAGAGGCCACAACAGTGAGAGGCCTGCGTACCGAAAAAAAAAACAAAAACAAAAACAAAACTGGATTTTTATATTGACCTTTGTGGTCTTGCTAAAATCACTTACCTGTGCTGATTTAAATGTAGATTCTTTGGATTTTCTAAACACAAAGTCATGCCATTTGCAGATAATGACATTTTGACTAATTTATTTCTAATCCTTATGTACTTTTTTCTTTGCCTTGTTGCAAAGAAAGGTAAGTTTATTTTTTATCATTAGGAAATGTGATGCTGAACATTTGGGGTCAGAGGGCATCTTATTGAAAGCTTTCAATAATATTTCTCCATTAAAATACTGGTTTTTGGTTGCATGCCCTTTATTTAGGAGATTTCCATTTACTTAAGGTTTAGTATAAATTTATTTTTTAATCGCTAGTAAATATTGGATTTTATTTAATACTTTTTCCTTCTTGTGTGTCTTTATTCCTTTTATCTGTCTTCCAATCACTCATTCTCTTCAGCTAAGTCTAATTGGCTGTTAAACATCCGTTATGTTTAAGAACTGATGAACTTTTAGTTGTAAAATTTTAATTTTTTTTTTACATAACGTAGAAAAATTAATTTTTTCACAATTCTGGTGGCAAGAAGCCAAAATTAAGGTGCAGGCAAGGCCATTCTCCCTCTGAAGTCCCCGAGGAAGAATCCTTGCCTCTTCTAGCCTCGGTGGCTGCCGGCAGTCTTGGTGTTCCTTGGCTTGCAGCTACATTCTTCCCTGTCTGCCTGGGGTGGCACACGCCTTCTCCCTGTGTCCAAATTGTTCTCCTTTTAGGGGGACACGAGTCATTGGATTAGGGTCCATCCTAATCCAGTATGACCTCTTTTTGAAATGATTATATCTGTAAAGATCCTGTTTCCAAATAAGGTCACAGTCTCAAGTACTGGGGGTTAGGAATTGAACATACCTTTTTGGAGGACACAATTTAACCAACAACACATAGGTTTAATTTTCTTCTGAAAATCTCCATATAGCTCATTCCTTGAACACATTACTCACAGTTTCTAAAGTCTGATCGTTCCAACATCTGCATCTCTGTGTTTATGTTGTCTGTCTGGCTTAAGTTTGTCTTTTATGCATGGATATTTTTGGTAGGGTACCGGATATTGTGTACTTAAGTTGTAGGCATAGGATGACTACAAGACCTATGTGTTGTTATTATCTGTGAGGGGATTGGTGGAAGGAATGCAACCAGATTTCTTAAAATTACCCTGAGAACATGAGAAGCCTAAAATGACCAATATGCATTTGGTGGGAATCATAAAACAACAATCTGAAAACAAGTACATCTGTGAGCCCAAACTCAGAAAATTCTGCAGGTGCCAATTTGAATTTACATTATTGTAGGGGTAGGAGACCATATCAAATAAATCAGTAAAATATAAGTAGTATGTGAATTAGGGCCGAGCACAAAGAGAAGAAACAGTGAACAGTGATGAGAGGTTGCGTGTTGGTGGTACAGCTATAGAGTGGCCCGGCCCGGAGGCCTCCTGAAAGGGCCTAAAGGAGGAAGGGAATTGGTGATGCAGGGATGCTGGGGAGTTGGAACAATGTCCAGCAGAGGGAGGGAAGCACAGTGCCCCGAGGTAAGGCTGCAGCCCAAGCTGTGTTCATTAATACAACACTGCCTGGGACTACTACTCAGCAAAACAAAGTAATGAACTATTGGTTCATGTAACAATCTGGAGTTCCAGAGAATTATAGAATACTCTGATTGTATAACAGACTTTTATCCTTGATTATTTCTGAGTGCTGGGTTAGAATTTGGTGTATCTTCTAAGTGAGCTATCTCTGTAATGTTCCACTTTTCTGTAATAAGCATGAAAGATGCTTGCATTCAGAAAAAAATAAGATTGTTTAAATAAAAAGTGGGGAGGGATACATAGTCCCCAAGAAGGTACGGTCCTTGGGGTCTCTCAGATAGTGATAAATACCAGAAAAGGCAGTATTATAGCCTAGTCGTTCAGAAACGGCTCAGGAGTAAGATGACCTGTGAGAACCTAGGTCTCTTCGCACAGTGGGCATAATATGAATCCACAACACATAGGCTGCTGGGAAAATCAACGTGTGAAGTGTTTGTAATAGTGCCCATAAAGTACTAAGTGTCCAATTAAGTGGAAATTACCCTTTGCTTTCTCTGGTTCTTTCCTGGTCAGCCCCTCATCTAGGAGATGACAAGAGGCCGGAATTGAGACACAGCCGGCCTCCCTACCCCCCAATCCCCTGTCCCCCAGGGAAAACAGGCCCAAGGAAGGGGTCTCTGAGGCACAGCAAGTAATTCCACACGGTGAAGCCTGGGCAGAGGCTCCTCCCATCCTATGACTGACTACCTTTCCCACTCCCTACTCCTGGGAGGCAGAGAGGAGAGCTTATTTCCCTTAGGAATCAACAGCCCAATTCCAGGGCCCATGCGCCAGCCTTAGGCTAACACCGATTCAATCCTGCATGGCTCTCTCCCGCCACCTTCCCATCACAGTCCGTGACTTTTCCCAACCATGATTAACCCAGACTCCCAGATGTCCTCCATGAGCCCCTTGCCCCAGCCTCGGACAGGTAGAATCAGCCTAAACCACCAGGCAGGAGCCTGTACTGTAGAAAGCCAGGCTCACTGACTTGACAATGAGGGAGCTGCACACGTTGGGGGTATGGGGGTCGTGGGGCCCTTCGGTTGCTTATGGGACGAGAGGAAACTGGCATTTCTTCAGGCGAAATTGGACAGGCTGTTTGGCAGGCTGAAAGATCATGACTGTGTGTAACTGGTCTCCACCGCAAAGCGGAGCTGGGAAACCAAAACGTTAAGATGGATGTGGAATACTGCGTCCAGAAACCCCTCTTCCGGGACTGGGAGCCCGGGTAGGAATTGAGGCTGAATCTCGCGTCAAAATGATTTAGGTTACCCTGGCAGAATGGGGTTTTCTTCTTACTGATTGGATTTCAAACAGCATAGCATCTGACCGTTTGTGATGGTAGGAACACGAGTTTCTAAAAGAAAGCATTTGTCGGTCACTCAGAAGGGGGCGTTCTGCCAATATCGCTTCCGCGTCTGCCACTCTAGCCCCACGTAAGGCCACAGAGTTTGCTTTCTTAGGCGGAGCTCAGTTTTACATTCTCCAATGCAACCCATTCACACCAGCATCCTCCTGTGTCCAAGGAGGAGAGGGACATGCACCCCACTCCCCAAGACGAAAAGGCGGGGTCGGAAGCCGCCTTTGGGCGGATGACGCTGCGGCGCGTCCGGGCTGCGCCGTCCCTTGGGCTCCGCGCGCCTGCGCTTCTGCCTTCTTCCTGCTCCCGCCGCGTGCGCAGTTCCAGGTCCCTCGATTGATTCCCAGATCGGGATGGGGCAAAATTCTCCCTGCATTGGCCGCACCTGCTTCCTCGTTGATCTCATCGCCTACGTACCAGTCACACCGACGTTCCTCTGGTCCTCAAAAGGCAAGAAACCAGTGTTCCCTCTACCAGGAAAGATGTTTGCGCAGCTGGCCCCTCCCACCATTCACCTTTGAGGATTCAGCTCAGATGTCACTTCTTGACCTGACCACATCACCCACTGTTGCCCATGCACCCCAGCCGCTGCAGCACGCTTGTTCTACTTTCTTCATAGCATGCACCCGGTTCAGAATGCTGGGATCTTAAAGGCCTAAGAGGCCCCCCGTAGCTCCCTGCCACACTTCCCTCAACTACCTTGGACCGTGAGTGGCTGCAATTTCAGCCAGGTATCCTGAGTCCCACTCAGGTTCTTAGAGTTCCTGCTGTAGCTCTGGGCCAGCCTTGGAACTGTCCCCTCATCCTGCTTATGTGTCATATTCAAGGGCCCTAAACAGGTCTGTGATCCTCATTTTTATTTATTTATTTAGGCCACACTGGGTCTTAGTTGCAGCACACGAGATCTTTGTTGTGGCATGTGTGTGGGTTATAGTTCCCCGACCAGGGATTGAACCCGGGCCCCCTGCATTGGGAGTGCGGAGTCTTACCCACTGGACCACCAGGGAAGTTCCTGTGATCCTCATTTTTAGACCTCAGGGCCTGGGAGGGCTTCAGACCAGGAAGTGGGGTCCTCAGCCTCTAGAATCCCTTGCGCTGGCCTCCTGACCCCAGCCAACAAGTCTTGGATCCACTATACTTTCCAGAGATCTAGTACCACCCTGGGAAATGGGTGGAAGGTTTGGAGCAGGGCACCATTAGAGAGCTGGCTTGAAGCAACACCAAGACAGGTGGCTGCCCCATCAGCCCAGACCCAGACTGTGAGCCACTTCCTGGCAGGGACAGGGCAGACGTCTGCTGCCCCAGCCTGTCTCTATCCCAGGGTCTCTGCCAGTATGCCTCAGCTCCTCCTACCTTAGGGTATGGAGGTTGGCAAGCGGGGTGAGGCTGCAGGATGAACAGGCTGCCCAGGTGGGAGAGCCGTTTCCCCAGCCCCACCCCGTGCATGCTGGGGCCTTTCAAGTGAGGTATTCCAGGAATGGACTTTGGACATACTGAGACCCAGATTGGCATGGATGGGTTTTGGTTCTAAAATGCACTATGCAGGGCTTGATGGGATGTTGCTTCTAGTCTCACGGGACATTACGTAGAGTGGGGGAAGGGTCCATGGGTTGGTCTGAGAATTTCATAGGGTTTTACTGGGGTGAGTTAGTGAAGAAATTGCTGCATTTCCTGGGCAGTGTGAGCACTCACTGAGTGAGGTGGGGTCTTAGCAGAGGGCAAACGACTGGGCATCATTCTAGGTTACAGGATGTCATGGGTATCTGGGTCATCGGGACTTATAAGGTCTACAGGCAAGGTGTGGAAATTGTAAGGTTCTTTGATATAACGTTGAGGTGTCTTGCATCATGCATGGGTGAGGCAGGAGATCAATTATCAGGAGGTCCTCAAAGTGGGGGGCATGCTGGGAATGGCTTCAGGACAGACATGTGGCCACAGGATGCATCAGCAATCTATGGGACACCCCCCACCCCCGCTGAGGGGCCTGGACTTTCCTGAGCAAGATTTCCTTGTCCCTTTTCCAGCCTGCCTGTCCCTAACCAGACCCACAGAAGGTCATAAGACCACAGGAGGGAGGAGAAAAGTTTAATTTAGAAATAAGCTCTGGACAGCCTCCCGAGCATAAGGGAGCCTAAGGGCCCACCCTCAGAGAGAAAGGCCATCATGAAGGGTAAAGTCCCCCAAGGGGGAGGGGACAGTATGGGAGCTGGTGCAGGAAGTGCCATGAAGCCGGTCCTGTGCTCACGGTCCTGTGCTCAGCAGGCACTGGCAGAGCCTGTGGAGAGAATGGAGGTCAGGTCCTCACAAACTGGGTCACTCCACAGACACCCCCCTCAGCCTCAGGTGACCCCAAGGCAGGCTGGCTTAGGACAGTCTGCCTTACAGCATAACATTTATTAATTCTCAAATTATATGGCTATCCTGCCTGAGTGCCTGGAAGCCTCTCGAAGCCTGTCTCACCTGGAGTGATGAGTGGAACGGCTTTCTCGGGTAAGGAGCTGAGAAAGGAACATGTCAGATTAGCATCCTCAAGCCTTCTGTCCTTTTCCCCCACCAAGATTCCTGGTGCCACTTTACACAATACCAAGGGTCAGAGCTTTCCCTGATTTGGGGCCCTTCAGGGTTGATGATCTGTGAATGACAAATCCCACCGCAAGCCCAGGGACAGCCAGGGGGCTGTCGTCTTTCTCCAAATTGTAGGGCTTTACCGCCAAATAGCTCTGCTCTGCTCAAGGTGCACACAACAGGGCCCTGTCTCACCTGTGCTTATGATCTTGCTTGCATTTGCATTTGCCACCTGTGAAGGAAGAGACAGCCAGTGCAAAGAGGCTGGGGAGCCTGAGCCACCCCCTTCCCCCCCGCTCCCCACCCCCACCCCGGCCCCACCAGTGCCACTGCTCACTCAGGGCGAACAAGATTCCAGCGATGCACAGGAGTGCTGCACAGATCACCCCGCCCAGCTGCAGGCCTTCCCAGTCTAGGGGAGCAGAGCGAGTGAGCTGGCACCAGCCTGGCTCCAGCCCAGTCGTTCAACAGATAGTTATGACCACCTGCTTGTACAGATGCACTTACATTCCAGGCAACGAGAAAGACAAGCCAGTAAATACATTGTGTAATATCTGGTGGGAACAAGTGCTAGGAAGAAAAAAACAACAGAAGAGCACAGAAAAAGAGCGGGCTTTGAAGAATGATCCAGGAAGGCTTTTCTGAAAGGTGGCATTTGAGCTGAGACCTGGGGCACATGAGGGCTGTGTTGGGGGACAGTGCCAGGCAGAGGAAGAGGAAACCTGCTTGGGGCATTGTCGGGCAGCAAGGAGCTGGTCCTGGGGAAGGCAAGAGTGAGTGAGTTGAAGAAAGGAGATTAGCCAGGTGCCTCTAGCCCCTTTCCCCGGAAGTCTTCCTAAACATCCTGTGGGCACCTTACCTCCATGCTGGAATGAAGTTCTCCCGAAGACCATGTTATGTGTCGGCCTGTCACTCTTCGTCGTCGATGACGACGACGCTGGTTCTTTAATCCCCAGTCTCAGCCCCATCCTGCCCCTCCTTCCCTGTTCCCTCAAGCCCCTCTCTGTCTACACTGGGCTCCACATCACCCCTCACCAACCTCTAGCAGAGAGGTCCAGGATAGGCCAGGGGGGCAAGGGATATGAGCTCTTACCATAGTAGAAGGGACTGTCTTTATCTGCAGGAAAGGAAACATAAAAAAAAATAAATAAATAAGGACCAGAGCCAGGAGGCAGGATGCGGGGTCTTAGAGGGAAAATGTGGAGGCAGGGCCAGCAGGGCAGTTTGGGGCCTTACTCACCAACCAGGTCATTGGCTTCCAGGACGGGCAGGCCTGGGTGAGAGAAGCAGAGGGACTGGCTGTCGGTCATGGCACTGGTCTCAAAGTGAGTCAGCAGCCAGGCCCCAGCCCAGAGGCGCAAGGACAGCCAGCTTCCCTGGGACTCTGGGGAGGTGGGATGGAGGGACCCTGAGGTCACCAATTCCTTTCCTCACACCTTCCCCAGCCCCACACAGACCTGGGATTTTGTCTCCTACTTCCTGGTCTTCGTGCCCCCACCCCACACTCCGTTCCCCCCCTCCCGCCCTCCATCCCCCCGCCCACCCCGCCCAGCCCTTCCAGCTATTTTTCAGGCTTCCTGCTATTCTTTCTTACACTCAAAATGGGATGGTGTGTTGGTATCTTTTTACCCTCTCCTGAAAAGCTTCCTACACAGGTCCTGGCTAATGCTCTGCCTCCTAAAGAAGTAGGGAATGCTGTTCTCTTCACGCCAACAGATGGTTAGCTCCCAAAGTTCCATTAACCAGGGTAACTTTTGCAATAGCTACTTCCTACCCGTACCGTTACTTCCTTTATGTTTCTCTTTAAGTTGACAGTTTAAATGAAAACACATTCGTTCAACATCAGGCCGCCTTTGTGAGATGCTGCCCTGGTTTTCACAGCCTTGGTGGGGGGGTGGGTGAGTGGCAGCCCGGTCACCTCTGGGAGGACTCACCTGCCAGCAGGAGGAGGCCCCGGACCACTCCCTCCATGACACAGCGGCAGGGCTAGGCTGCAGGGGAAGGGGGCAGGCTGGGGGTCAGACAGCCCCGACCGGCCCCAGGCTCACGGCACTTGGTGGCGCAAATCTCAAGGCTGCCCTTGCTTATGGGGTAGACTTGGAAAAGTTACTAATTTGTTTCCTTGTCTAGAGATGATAATAGTAATGCTTTGTGGAGTTAAGTGCTTAGAGCAGTGCCTTCGCATAGAAGTGCCATTTGAGGTTTTGTTAAAATCTGGTAACCAGATGCCTGACACACCATCAGGAGAGCAGGGCTGCTGTTCTAAGTCAGGCTTTGGTGCCTGCCTTCCTGACACCCCCCCTACCCCCCGCCCCCACCCCCGCTCAAAGGGCTACGGTTGTCAGGCCTCGGGCTATCCAAAGGTCTGGGCCTGGGGCACTACCAGGCTGAATTCCAAGATAGCCTCCACCTAGGGCATGCCCAGGACTCCTCTGAGTGAACAGCTGGGCAGGGGAAGCGGAGGCATTGGGGGCAGGTGCCAGCGACAGGCAAGTGCCTCCCACCCCAGTCCTGGCCAAGCCCTGCTCCAGGTAGCCCCAAATTGCACTCTCAGAGTACAGAGTGCTGTTGGCAGGAAACTGCCTGGTGGGTGGGACATGGCTCCTTCTTTCTCCTTAGGGTGGGAACTATCCATATCTTCATTTGCTAGTCCCTAGGGTGGCTGTGTCCTTGAGATAAGACCCCTACCAGCTTTCTGCCTATTGTTAGCCTCAAGCAGGCATAGGGATCCTCAGTGTTCCAGACTGCAACCCCAGTTATTTCGTGCCAGAGAATTCCTCTCTCAGCCACTTAACAGCTGTGTGACTCATCTGGGTTACTTAACCTCTCTGTGCTTCAGTGCCCTGTAAAAATGAGGATAATTATAATAGCAACCTCATAAGGTTGTGACTGAATTACATGAGTTACTATATGTTAAGCCTAAGAATAGCGCGTAGCACATAGTAAGTACTGAAACGTGTTACAATAAGTAAATGTACAAGTACACGGGTCCTTTTGCCATAGGAAGGAGGGACTATTAACACGCTCCTTGGGAACCCGGGGGTCTGTTGGCTCTGAGCCATTTCCAAACCCGGCCCTCCTTTGGCCAATCTGTCTCTCCCTGCCCCTTCCACCACCCTGGAATTCCTGGATCGTGAGGGTCACAACTCCACTTTACATATTCTTTAGCCAAAGACTGGCTCCTGTTTCCTCCAGCCTCCAACCCACCTTCCTTCCATATGACAGTGGGCACAGAGCAGGCAGCCTCCAGTCCTCCAATCCCCCAAACACACACGCGTCACTGAGAATACTCAGGCAGCTACCACCCCTTCCTCAGACTGGTACCCCCTCTGCCCCCACCCCTTTTCCTAGGAGCCGCGAAGTCCTGGTGGAAACCTGCTCACCTGAGAGCTGAGTGCAGAGAGCTGGTCTGAGGAGGCTCCTGGGGCTGCATCCAGCCCAGGTGGGTTCCAGCTTTTTAAGCCCAGCAGCCCCGCCCAGGGCAACAATACTCTCGCGCCGAAGGAACTGGTCAGATTCCTTAAGATTCCTGCGGCTCCCTCTCCCCAGGGCACTCTTAAAGGCCACACCCTCCAGCAGAGGGAGGGCCCCCAGGCCCTCTCAGAGGCTAAGCGGAGGGTGGGGAGGGGGATGGGCCTCAGACCCGCCTCGTGAGGAGAAGGGGGCTTTCAGTTTCTTTAGCTCACCTGATCCTAAACGAGGAGCCCAGAAATGTGTGGAAGGGGACAGGATATTTCTGGGTACTTGGGCCAGAAATGCGGGTTCCAGGACTTCTGGGGGGCGGGCGTGCCGCACGGGAACATCGTGTCAGCGAGGCTGGCCTTGAGGCTCCATTCGCTCGGCGGTGGGTCGCATCGCTTTTCCTCGGACTGGGTTTCATCGCGGGGAGAGCTGGGGCCGATGGGCACCCCACAGGATCGCCCGACCACCCTCTGACCACGTCCTGACAACCACTTCGCCCCTGGGGACGGGAAGCTGGAGTCAGAAGCCCCCCACACTGCCCTCGCTTCCTGCCTGCTGCCTGGGGGCAGGGGTGTGAGATGGGGTGGTGGGGCGAGGGGAGGACCACCAGCCCTGGGGTGAGGAGCGGGCCGCCTCCCTTGGCGGACCCCCGCGCCTGCCGTGTGCACCGCTGGCCAAGCTCTTCCTGTCCCTCGCCCCACCACGTGCCTTCGACCTGTGCCTTTGACGCTGGACGACCACGGGCCCATCTATTCTGCTGTCCTCCCTCCCTGATTCCTCTCTTTTCACCCTCTTCTCCCACTGCGCGGTGACCAACTGAAGCAGGACTGTTGCCGCCCTTATTCCCAATACTGATAAATAGATTTTGATTGAATTGTTGAGTCACTGAGGACAGGAAGCCACCAGCAGCTCCCAGTGCTGGGGGTCAGAGGGCAGGACAGAGCCCTAAAAGATAGGGTGGGGAGGATTCAGGTGAGTAGGAAGCCGGAGGGCCTTCCTAGTGCAAACATGTTGCACCTCCTGACGAAAACCTTTCATGGTGCTTCCTATTTTCAAGATTGGGTTCCTGCACAGAGCTTAAGACCAGGGCTCCCGGACCAGAAAGAGCTGGATGTGAAGCCCAGCTTGCCATTTGCTCACTGGGAGATCTCAGGCAGCTCCTTCATTCTGAGCCTCAGTTCCCTCTCCTCTAAAATGGAGTAACGGGACTTCCCTGGTGGCACAGTGGTTAAGAATCCGCCTGCCAAAGCAGGGGACACAGGTTCGAGCCCTGGTCCGGGAAGATCCCACATGCCGCAGAGCAAGCCCATGTGCCACAACTACTGAGCCTGTGCTGTAGAGCCCGTGAGCCACAACTACTGAGCCTCCGTGCCACAGCTACTGAGCCTGCGCGCCTAGAGCCCGTGCTCTGCAGCAAGAGAAGTCACCGCGATGAGAAGCCCGCGTGCCGCAACAAAGAGTAGGCCCCGCTCGCCACAACTAGAGAAAGCAACTAGAGAAAGCCCGCGCGCAGCAACGAAGACCCAACGCAGCCATAAATAAATAAAGAAATTTATTTATTTTAAAAAGTAATAAAATGGAGTAACAACAGGACATACCTTTGAGGTTTGGGGTGGAGGGGCTTCAGGGGCACGGGGCCAACCCATGGCCAGCCCTCAATTTGTATGTGTGGAATGAATGCTTTCCAGGCCCTTTGTGAGGAGAGTTTGTGAACCTCGAGAGTCAGAAGAACCATTAATAGCACATACTTTGGAGTCAAATCCAGGCTCTGTGAGTTACTTACTATGTGCACGTGAGCAACTGACTTACCCTCTTCCTGCCTATTTGCTCATCCATGAAGTGGGAACCATGACTGAGCCAACTTTGAATGTTTGTTGTGATGATGACATCTGATTATGCTGCTCAGTTCACAGGGGCTGTTCGTGTAGCTGGGAATGGCCCTGATATACACACAGTAAGATCTGCAGCATGAGAGAAAGGGGGTCATCATTAGAGAGACCCCCATGGGGTAACTGTGCTCCAGAGAAGATAATGGTCTTGCTCAAGGTCACACTGTGCCATGGTAGCAGAATGGAGACTCAGCTCAAGTTTCCAGACTCCTCCTGTGGGGAATAAGCAGCAAGAAAGTAGGCATTTGAGGAAGAGGACCCTTTAAGCCCCAGGTGCTTTGGAAGGTCTCCCGGAAGTATGAAAAGGACCTCAGATCCTTTTCTCCAGAAGGTTCTAGCGCTTTTGCCCCATCCTGAAGCTTCTGCCCTCTTTAGGGATCCTCCACTCCCACCCCTATCACTGTGAGGTATTTCACATTTAACAGGTAGAAAGAAAACTTCACCTGAGCCAGGTGGTATTGACACTGGTTCAGGGTAGAGGACAGGTTGAGCCCAGGGCAGAACCAGGGAGAGGGAGCCCAGCTACCTGTGTGTAGCTTCTTCAAGCACAACAGTAAGTCACCACCTCATCTCCCCCTTTTGCCAAAGTTCAGTATAGGTGCATCAGGGCTGAGTATTGCATCTGTCCCCTCTTAAGAGGCCCCAAAGGCTGACCACACACTCAGCAGCAGGCAACAATGCCTTCCACACTGGAAGTGGCACAAGTCAGGTCCCAAGCTAACGAATTTAGCTTCTTAGATATTAAACCCAGCGCTTATAAATAGTCATGAAACTGGGTATAGAAAACTTTAAAAGCTTTGTGTGTTAAGAAGTGTCTCATTTGTTAGGGGTATTTAGGATGAACAACTGTGCTCTCAAGGTGTGATTCCTGAGGGGCTAGACTGGCGGTGAAGGCTGTTTTCAGGAAGTCACTTTTGAGGAGGGCTGGCCACTTGCCCTGCTTCTTGGGCATGAATTCCTTATCAGAATTTCTGGAGCCATCCATTTGGGTCTGATTTCTTTTCTTTTTTGGGGGGTCTCACCAGGCGGCCTGCAGGATCTTAGTTCCCCCACCAGGGGGAATGCCCTCGGCATTGGGAGCATGGAGTCTTAACCACTAGACGGCCAGGGAAGCCCCTGGGTCTGATTTCTTACCTACCAGATGGGAGAGTTGGGTGAGAGGCACTGAGACCTACAGGGAAATCAAAACTCCAATGATGAAAGGCTGGGAGCAGTGGGTGATAGAGAGCCAGCCTGTGTTGGATGGGTGCAGATGAGAACCTAGAGGTATCAAAAAGACAGAAAGCTGCAAGATCCAGCTCTGAATTCTCCCTTCCCCTTCTGGACTCAGTGCTGCAAATGATACAAAAGACCTTGTGTGGAAGGAGGGAAGTCTGTTGCCAAGAGTGGCACCTGAAAATCGGCACTTACACCCAGGACTCTCTTCTGCTCACGTCAGTCACTGCCACAGCTCCTTACACTTCCAAACTGCTTTTCCCCTTCTCTACGCACTGATCGCTCTGCGAAGAACATAGATGCATCCTCAAAGTCATTAATTTCCCTGAGGAAAGGTAATAAAACAGGAATTATCTAAGATTGACCAGAGATAAAGGGAAGTGGATAGCATCATGCCTGGCACATAATGGGAACATGACGTGTTTTCTTCCTAACTTCCAAGATGGACTGAATGCCACAGGCATCAGTAGGAAGCTGAGATTGTCTATTTTGAAGGGTCTGGTAGAGTAGGGAAAAGACCCCATTCATGAGAGAACAAGGACAGAGGGAATCTCTGCCCTCTGAGGCTTCTGCCAGTTTCTGAGACATAACTGAACTCCCACCTGGACCACTTCCTGTGCTGTCTCCCTCAGGAGCCCCCTGTTCTTCTTCCCCCTCTCTCTGACATGTTCTGCAGGTCCCCCTCTGTGTGCTCAGGGTGCTGGGCTCCTTGCCCACAGATCTGGGTCTCACTCCCTTTGAGGACCGTGGGGAAGGAGGCAGCCTGACTGCTCACCTGCCTGCCAGTGTTAGAGCAGGAGGTGAGTGGGTGTAAGACAGGGTGCAAGGAGGGCCATCTGAAGGGTAGCGGCAGTATGAGGGATGAAGGGCTTTTGCCCGGATCTCGGCCTTGGCTGACTTCTGCGCCCTGGGGAGGCGGCGGGAGGAGCCCTTCACGCTGCAAGATCTAAGAGCCTTCTAGACGAGAGGATACAGAAACGGTGTGGGGGAGTGTCTCAAGAACGGGGATATGGAGGTCTCTGCGGCAGCCACTCCCCCTCGGAGTCTGGAGTGAAGGCCCGGATCACTTCGGCCGACTCCGGCCAGAAAAGACCTCATAGGCTTCTAGGAGGCCCCTTCCAAGAAGCCACCCGTACCCACTCTGTCTCGTGCAGGCAGTGTGGGCAGGGCTTTCCGGTCGCGAAGAGATCCCGCCCCTCTTCGTGCGGATTGGCTGCTCCGGTTCACCCGAGTACCTGTCAAGCAGCCGCCCTATTACGCCTGCGCAGCTCTTCTTCCCCGCCCCCCCCCCCGCCCCCCATCCGCTGTAGCCTCCTGTAGTGGTTGGGGTTCTGGTTGAGTCACTTCTGGAGCCTTTGTCCACCCGTTTATCCATCCGCGCCTCCGTGATGGCCACGATCTTCCGGAGGTCGTGGGCTTCAGGACCTGGGACCTTAGAGGCTGTGAGGGATAGCTGAGGTGAAGGGACAGGGCATCGGGTGAGCTCAGGAGGCCAGGGAGGAGGGGGACGAGCGGAGGAGGCGGGCCGCGTGGAGTGAGGCCAGAAAGCCGGCAGTGGACCTTGGAGGAAGGGCTTCAAGCCGGGGAGAGACATTGTTAGATTTGTATTTGAGAAAGTCCTTCGAAGAGTGAAGGTGGGATCCTGTGCATAGAGGAGAGAAACGCAAGGGTTCACGAAACTGAGATGCCAGGCGACGTCATTTCTCCTCGACCTTTCATTCCGCTTCTGTTAGAGCACAGAGGTGCTTTCCTCCTCCCCCAAGGGTGTCTTAGCTCCCTTGTCCAACTACTGCTCATGTCTCTCAACCAGACTACTCAGCCCTCGATCTTATAACTGAAGTACCTCTTGGGCACACCTCCCAGTCAACAACTTCTGAAATAAACCTTCCCGTTGTGTCACCTCCCCTATATCCACCCTGTCTCTATTTCAGAGTTCCCTATCTCAGGTCACTCCTGTATCCACCTGGTCACACAGGCCACCACCGAGCACATCATATGGGGATTATCATTGATGTGTGTCACTCCCTCAGACTATGACCCCCTTAGGGGACTCGCACCGCGAACTCTGGGTGCATCCACAATGGCAGCCTTGGTGAGAGCTTGCTACCTGGCAGGCTGCTTTCCAGGACTGACGTTCCATGTGTTAACTCATGTCATCCTCACAACAACCTTTCCAGGGAGGACTCTCACCCCATTTCAGGATGAGGAAATGAGGCAAAGAGAGAGTAAGAGAAACACCCGGCCTCATAGCTGGAAGCGGTGGCCCCAGAACCAGCTCTTAATCACCACTCTCCACGTTAAATTGTGCATGTGATTTATATTGAATGTGATTTAAAAACAACTTTGTTGAGATATGAATTCACGGAGCAACCAATTCTCCCATTTAAATTGTACAATTTCATTGTTTTTTAGGATGTTTACAGGGTATATATATATATATAAAATATATATATTATATATATAGTTCTCTGGTGTGCATGCATGTGTGTGAATTTTAAGCTGATGGCTATCTATTTAGACATTTTGTGTCAATAAATGTACATCTTATTTTCACTAAGGTGCCAATTGTGGAAAAGTTTGTATCACTATGCATGTACTATGTGTACCATGCTTTTTTTTTTTTTGGCCCGTGCCACGTGGCGTGTGGGATCTGAGTTCCCGGACCAGGGATCAAACCCGTGCCCCCTGCAGTGGAAGCTCGGAGTCTTAACCACTGGACGGAGAGGGAAGTCTCCTGTACCATGCTTTTTACATTTAATACATTATAATTTGATTTTACAACTTTCAAAGTATTTTCATTTTAGTATAATTACTTGATATTTATTTACTGATTCAACATATATTTTGAATTTTACTACTGTTCTGGCACTTCTCCAGGAACTGAAGTTTCCAACCGGGTAATGCAAAGCTCCTGCCTTGAATGGCTGATATTATGATGGGGACGAGTAAGAAAGAGAAATAGATGGTATAATATTTCAAGTATTGATTGACAAATGTAGTGAAGACACATAAAGTGCCTGAGATGTAGAATGATGGGGTAGAGAGACTGCTTTCTTAGATTGGGAGGTTAGAGTTGGTCATTGTTAGAAACATAGGTTTAAAACATTTGCATGACATAGTGATAAATTTCCCTTTGCCCTTTTTCCCTTGTTAAACTGAGCCAATGAAGTCAAATACATCCCCAGGTTTCAGATTAGAGCATAATTTATGAAAAGTGTCTCTTATCTAGAACCAGTTGCTCTCGTTCCAAGAAATGTGTCTCCTCTACATCTTTGTATAAGTTAGTTATAATAAGATTAAGTGTCTGATTAGGAGAATTACTTATCTGGCAATAATAGAATAAAAGAGTGTTTTTACTGGCACTGAATGTTAGGGTTGAAAAACTGAAAACAGTGGCTGAACAGACGAAAGGCACTCTGATTGGAAAGGGCCTTAATTCTGTGTTTGTTAGCATTGAACATAACTATGAATGTCAGTAGTTTCTAGAACCTTGTCTGTTCGATAAATAATGCATTGAATTTGTGGCCACCTGAAATCTGGATTCAAATGCAATCAAAGCTTGACAAAGTCTCTGTTGTCTCCACTGCAGTAGCTCATCTAAAAGCCCTGCAACGTTTCGCAGTTATTTGTTATGCAGTTTTACCAATAAACAAAGGGAGCTAGTGTTCTGTTCTACTCCAATCAGACTACAAAAGAGAGTAACAAGTACCTCCAAGCAATGTTTACCAAATTAAAACGAACTGCTGAAGTTGAAGTTTAGTAAACGATGGGAAATAAATCATATTTTAAAAATTGAGTAGCAGTTTTAACTTTTTTCCTGTCATGTAGAACGTCTTGTAGTTTCATGGGTAAAGTCTTGAGAGCTATTACTTGCCTTCAAGTTCTTAATAAACTAGTAAAATATTAATGTATTAACTTCTAATGATCAACATTGGAATTTTCCGCAGTGAGGGTCTGAAGCCATCCCCCTTCCACCACAGAGCGCTTGGAGAACCAGTTTTGCCGCTAGAGCTGGGTGGAGTTTGCTGTATTCTATTTTTTCATCCATGGTGACTAAGACCTTCTAGGCTCCTAGGCTTGGGCACAGTGGGAGGCACCGCATCTCAGTTCCATATCTAAATTGGCACACCTACCTTGGAAAAGAGGCATTGGTTCTGAAAACTGAAATAGTGCAAACATGGTATTGTGCCCAGCAGCCATGTAATGACCCAGGTGTGGCGCTCAGAGCACATACACACCTGTCCCAGAACAGGGGCGAGGGCAGATCCCGGAAGCAGGAGCTGAAGCCGGCCCAGAGGCGGAAGAAAAGAACACAAAATTATGAACATAATATGTTTGTGTGAAAGTTTATATTTCTTTAGAATGACAAAGCAAAATAATTGCAAAATTTTAAAAGCTGACAACAAAATTTCAAGGATAACAAATTTAAAATTAATTGCCTTTTAAAATATTAATCTTAGTGGTAACATTAACTGCATAATCATAGCCACTGCTTCCTATGATAGTGATTTAGAATATTTTATTTTATTTTATTTCTTTTGGCCACACCTGCTCAGCTTGTAGGATCTTAGCTCCCCGACCGGGAATTGAACCCGTGGCCTTGGTACTGAAAGCGCAGAGTCTTAACCACTGGACCACCAGGGAATTCCCTGGAATATTTAAAATCAGAATAGGTAAAATTAGAATCATTTCTATGAGAAAGAATGTAAGATAACTGAGTCTTCTAGCATGACTGACCCACTCCTTAAAATTTTTTTTTACTAGTAGTTTAGAAAACTCGCTTTCAACTTCACAATGTATTACTGCTAACGTCCTGTAAAATTCTGGGGTGTTGTCAAATTCGGGAAAACGTCTATTGAGGGTTTTTCACGTAGGAGCATCAAGATTTCAGAGTGTTTCACGTTTTGCTTTACAGCGCCGCCCAGTCAAATACTCTGAATCGACGACGATGCCCTTTGACCACATGGCTGCCACCAAGCCTCCAGAGGCCTTGGATGGGGCCCTGGGACCAGGTGTGGGGAGGGGGGAGGTGTGAAGCCTGGATAGAGCATGTGTGTAGCTCTGGCCGTGGCAGGCATGGGCGGGGGGCCCTGAGGAAGGGACCCGGGTGTGAGGGAACAGATGTCGGGGAGGCTCCCAAGTGTGGGGAGGGGCCGGACCTTGCGGCGCGGGGCTGGGACGTGTGGGTGGGCCGCCAGGGCTTGGGCGGGGCAGGGGTGTGGACTTCGGAGACCGGGATAATGCGGGGGCACTGGAGAGGGTCTCAGGTGTGGGTGGAGGCCCAGGTGTGGGCGGGCTGGGCTCGTGAGGGAGCTCGGGCGGTGAGGTGGGAGGGGCTCGGGGCTGCGGGTGGGAGCTGGCCTTGGGGGGGAGGGCCCGGCCGTGGGGCAGGAAGCCCCTCAGAGCGTGGGGAGTGGCTAGAGTAGGGAGGGAGGACTTTGAGGCGTTGTGACGGTGGGAGATGGCAGGAAATGAGGGAGTCTGGGCGCAGATGGGGAACTCAGCTTGGGGGGCTGGCGGGGAAGGGGCATCTGGCCGTGGATGGAGGCCTGGGCAGGTGAGGCTGGAGCGTGGGGCCCTAAGCTTCAGCTTCAGCAGCTTCTGTAGTGCAGAAATGTTCCCACCAGGACTGTTTTTAATAGAAAAACACTAGAAACAATGTTAGTCTCCACTGACGGGAGAAAGATAAGTACACATTTTTGTGGGTTAGAACTTTATTACACAGTGAAGTCAGTGGACTAGTACCTATACGTACATGGGTTAAGGTGAATACCAGCGAATCAAATGAAACAAAGTTGTAGAGGAATAACATTTATACATAGTCCAAGGCTGTACTGCATAGTGAAACTATAAATGAAAGTACTAGAATAGATAACAATTTAAAAAGTAAGCGCCCAATTCAGCCTGGAAGACTTTCTTACCTACCTCTGGAAGGCAAGAAAGGGAGGCTCCACCTGTCTCAGTAACAATGGGTCTGTTAAACTGGGTGCTGCGTGTTCACTTTTTCTTGCTTTATATTGTGCAAGAAAAGCAGTCAAAGCTCTGTTGTCATAGGTAAGACTCTTCTGGAATGCTGGGTAGGAGGAGGCTCTGAGGGAGCAAAGGACTCTTAATTTGAGGAAAGTGTTTTATGGGAAATGTAGCTCTAGTTTCTGAAATGGGAATAGGGGCATTGTTCTGAGGATCTGCAGCCACAGGCTAGGCGGGCTGGGGTTTATGGGGAGGGGTGAAGAGGAAGAGGTAAGGACTAAGTGGTGGAGGGGGTAAA
>NW_021145868.1:0-50000 GCF_002837175.3 Physeter macrocephalus | reverse complement strand
ACTTTTCTGTGTTTTCCAAGTTTACTGCAGTGAGTGTGTATTTTTTTATAATCAGGTAAGAAGCTCTTAAAAATTTTAGAACACTTTGGTGACACATCAGATTATTGTAGATAGTCAAAAGCAGAGTCAGGAACCATCGTGCTCTGGAGAATGACCTAAAATGTTTGAAGCACACTTGCTAATGACAGCTCTTAGCCTTGAGTCCTTCCAGGCCTGTGGATGATCTGGGTTTAGAAAGAGTAGCAGAGCGCTGTTTGCTGTGAATCCTCCATGGCCGGGTAGACTTGTGTGTGGTGTGACATTATAGAAACTGTGGCTTACAAAAGTGTTGGTTTTGGGTGAGAGCATCCCACAGACGTGCTCAGGGTTGGAGAGATATCACAACTGCTCTTCACATCTGTTTTTGGAGCTTGACAGGGGCTCATGTGCCCTGGGGTATTGTCATAGCATTTTACCCACCTATCTTAAGTCAGTGGTTCTCAAACCCCAGACCCTTTTGGGAATTCGAGGTCAAAACTATCTTCATAATAAAACTAAGGTGTTATCTGCCTTCTCACTCTTATTCTCTCACAAACGTACAGTGGAGTTTTCCAGATGCTATATGATTCGCAGCAGGTTATTTAAGAAGCAGAACCCAGCTGTCTTCTACGAAGCCAGACATTAAGGAGAGTTGCAAAGATGTAAAACAATGCCAATAATCTCAATAAAATTGTTTTATTATGGAAAATATAAATAGCATTTTGGGAATTCCCTGGTGGTCCAGTGGTTAGGACTCAGCACTTTCACTGCCATGGCCCAGGTTCAATACCTGGTCAGGGAACTGAGATCCCAAAAGTTGCACAAGGCAGCCAAAAAAACAAAAATATAAATAGCCTTTTAATGAAGTACAACTATGTTATCATAGAATGGGTTTATTATTATTGTAATTGAATTAACACATATTTTAAAAATTTCTCAGTTTAACTTCTAATACAGGAAATGTCAGTAGATGTTTGCCCACATACACAAACACTCTTTGGGGTCCTCAATATTTAAGAGTATAAAGGAGTCCTGAGACTACAAAGTTTGAGAACTACTGAATTAAGGAAGCAGGAAGAGAACTGTCTTTATGGTGGATTGATATGGCTCAGTAGACAGATTGGTTGAATTGCATGACTCAGGAGAACAAAGCCTATGGAGGGAAAATGACCTCGTCTAATAGGCAGGGGTTGGAAGTCCCTGAAATTACATTAGATTTTTTCTTCCACCTCCCCCCTCCTTCCCTGTCTCCTTTCCTCCCTCTCCCCTTCCCTTCCGCCTTCTGTCCTTCCTTCCTTTTTCTCTCCTTTTTTAGAGATCATGCATGATGTGATAAAGAAGGTAAAGAAGAAGGGAGAGTGGAAGGTAAGTAGAAAAGCACAATTAATGACCTTAAAGGTGAGTTCATGGGGAAAAACAAGAATGGAGTAGAGTTGGGGAGAGGCATGTAGGCAGGGAATGAGGACCTTTGCTGTGTCCAGAGGATACCAAAAGCTTCTGGACTAGAGAAAGGTAATCTGCTGTGCCTCCCATTTTATACGATCCTGGTTAGGAAATCTCTTGGTCATAAAGCTTATCTTTAAGATCACCTGGTGAGGCATTCTAGAAGTGGAACTCTTTTATTCAAACAAGATCTTACCTGAATAAAGCAGAAGGTAGAATTATTCTGCTTGCTATGGGAGACAAGAGGGACCCCTTCTTGCCCCTCTGGTGGCCCTAAAGCATGTCCATGGAGCCCACACCGCAGTCCGAAAAGCCCTCATCTGGCCTATCCCGTCTGCCTGTAGCTACGTAAGACAAAACAAGTAAGTCTGTGTATTCATTTAACATTGAGAGCAATGCTGGAAACTGTCATGTACCTGAAACAAGTATTTAAGTCAGTCTAATTGATTATGGCCTCGGTTCCAGCAGTGGGTGATGTAAGTCGGAAACGTGCTTTCCTCCATCCAGGAAGTCTGTGTTTGAAGGAGCATCTGGTGGTCTGGGGCCGGGCATTACAGTGACCAGGAGAGCACACCGTCTTACTTCCCTGTGGGTGTTGGAGGGCTTATGCCAACCATTCTTGCTCCCGAGTTTTCCTGTAGTAAAGTTCACCGGGCCTGGGAACAGCAGAGCTGATTGGTACCAGGAGGCTTTTGAAGCCTCACCCTGGCCTCGTGAGATTACGTTTTAGCCAAAGCATCCATCCTCATACCCCGAGCGGGAGGCCAGCTGGTGGGAACTCCTTATGCCTGCCTTTCTCTCTTACCCTTCCCATCAGTAATGGACTTGTGGACGTGTGAATTTTAAACTAACCTTGAGGAAGCTGCCTCATAAAATGAAAACTGATTGGCCCTCGTGCTACAGCAAGATGCTTTCGGGCCCACATTTTTCCAGCACCTGTTGCCTGGGTTTCTGTCTTTGAAGAAGGATAGGAGAAATAGCTTTGTTTTAGCTCTAGCTCCCTCTCTCCACTGTGGGCCGAATGGAGATAGGAAAGGTTGGCTGAAGAATTGCAGGTATGAAGCTTTTAGACCAGGACGGCACGTTCTTATTCTTCCCGTCTGAACTGAGACAGACTTTGCTCCCGGGATGACACGTGTGCTGGTCCATCCTGGTGAGGTCTGCAACGAAGTCCTCTCCTTCCGCCCCATAAATGTGGCACTAGTGTTCATTCTCTCATTAAGAAAAAGTTTACGCCCTGAAAAAATACCCTCTAATATGGATTTCTCCGAGTGTGGATGCTGTAGATGAATTTTTTCTTTTTCTTTTCTTTCTTTCTTTTTTTTTTTTTTTGCATTTTTATGAGTATTTTCTTTGTCATGGAAAAAACTTTAATTTTTTTAAGTTTAAAATATTAAGTCACATCAGTGAGAGCAAACTCTCCTAGAAGCTGAGGCTTGGTGGGGAAATAAAAGCTAGCGTGTCTCTCGGCAAACTTCTGGCCCCGTAGGAAGCATTGATAACTCAGAATTCTGCGTTTCTAGGCTCTTTCTGAAGTCTGACTGGGTCAGCGGAGGAGATAATCGTAGCAGGTACCCGTCAGGCTGTAAACTGTTCCCTTTGTTTCCAGGTGCTGGTGGTGGATCAGCTGAGCATGAGGATGCTTTCCTCCTGCTGTAAGATGACAGACATCATGACCGAGGGGATAACAAGTGAGCGGCCTTCCCTCCGCCCTCCCGCGACACTCAGCCTTCTCTTGGGCTGTACTTTCTCCTCCCTGTCTGTTATTATCTTGCTTGACTTTATTTTTTTTTTATAATTTTTATTCATGAAACCACATTCTTTTTTTTTTTTTTGGAGGTCGGGTCTTTGTTGTGGCATGTGGTGCGCAGGCTTAGTTGCCCCACGGCATGTGGGATCTTAGTTCCCTGACCAGGGATCGAACCCATGTCCCCTGCATGGGAAGGTGGATTCTTATTCTTAACCACCCAACCACCAGGGAAGTCCCTATCTTGCTTGACTTTAGATCCTCCAACAACCTGGGTGGTAGGACCGTAAGTTCCTGAGAGAGACCCCAGGCTTTCTTGTTCATCACTGAGTCCCCCACCTCCAATCCAGTGTTAGATGCCCATTAAGTATCTGTGAAAAGATGCCAAAGGAAGGCTCAATCAAGAAAAAAAAAAAAAAAGGCAGGCCACCCAACAGAAAAAAATGCACAAAAGAATTAAACAGGCACTTAACAAAGGAAGAAACCCAAATGGCCAATAAATATGTGAAAAATTGGCCCCCTCAGTAGTGGTCAGGGGAATGCAATTAAAACCAGAGTGAGATACTGCTGTGTACTCAGATTGGAGTATTTAAAATATGATAATGCCAAGTGACAGGATATAGAAAAATGGGAACTCCGATCTGACACATGTCAGTTGGTACAGCTACTTTGAAAAACACTTGGCAGAGTCTAGGCGAGTTGAGTCATGCAGATCCTACGAGCCAGCACATCTGCAGTTAGATGTGTGTCCTGGATAACCCAGGTGTGTGCGCCCGGGATGCTCACAGAGCGTCACTCATAGTAGCCCCAAAGTGGGAGCAACCGAAACGTCCATCAGGACTAGAATGGTGAGATAAATTGTGGGATAGTCACACAGCAGCATACTGCTGATATACAGCAAAGGAGAGGAACGAACTCTGACTGCTGATATACAGCAAAGGAGAGGAACGAACTCTGACTACTGGCTCACTCCAAAATGTAAATGAATCTGATAAACAATGTGGAGCCAAAGAAGCAAGGTACATCCTTAACAATATGCTTTAATTTACGTAATGTTCAAAAACAGGCAGAGCTAAGCTTTACTGCTTTGAAATGCAGGGACAAGTGAGTCTTAAACAAGCACAAAGAGAAGTGATCATTCATGTCACCATGGTGGTTCTCTTTGGGGGGAAAGGAGGAAATTGTGATGAGGGAGGGTGGAGGAGGGCACTTCTGCAGTGCTGATGGGTTCTGTTGCCTGACTGGGGTGGTGCTTGTGCAGCATTTGCTTTATAATTATTTGTATATTTATGTTTAATTCATTCTTTGGAATGTGCCTTAGAATTTCACAGTAATAGGGTTTTTTTTGTTTGTTTTTTTGTTTTTTGCGTTACGCGGGCCTCTCACCGTTGTGGCCTCTCCCGTTGCGGAGCACAGGCTCCGGACGTGCAGGCTCAGCGGCCATGGCTCACGGGCCCAGCCGCTCCGCGGCATGTGGGATCTTCCTGGACCGGGGCACGAACCCGTGTCCCCTGCATCAGCAGGCGGACTCTCAACCACTGCGCCACCAGGGAAGCCCTACAGTAATAGGTTTTTGAAATAAGTTAAATCACCTGCTCAAGGTCACTGGCCAGTGCCACACCTGAGACTAAGACACAGACCTCCTGGCTGCTGTCCCCAGCTCTTTTTCACATTTGTGTGCAGCTCAAGTCTTACTTAGGAGCCCCTTTCAGGAGAGATCATGTATTTTAATCTGTGAAACAGCATTGATGGAAAAGCAGTCTATTTTGAGGTATTATTTCAAACAAGGAAGTTAACCTTTGTTTTTCCTCCTAAAAAACTTTGGGTGGAACATACCTGTTGCAATGCAGCTCCCAGTTTTTCCCCTCAAGAGAACTTTTATATGGTATGTGGCCCACAGACTACTGCTGGTCTTTGTCAAAATTACTACCATACCACAATTACGAGAGGAAGAGCAAGGAGGGTTGAGGTTTTCATTAAGCTAGATGAATGTAACTTAAAGGTTGGTGATTTCATCATTTTTTAAAACACATTTCCACAAAAAAAATTTTTTTTTATGTTAAAAAAGAAAACAAAGAAAAGAAAAGAAAAGCATATTTCCAAATCTAGTTTATCTATCACCAAAAGCATAGTCCTGTAAATAGGAGTACATAATTTTTGGTGTGACTTTATGTCATTCAGTGATCCAAGACCAGACTTGCCCCTGTTTTGAGCTTACAAAGTTATTTTCCTCACTGAATTTTTAAAACTTTTTTTTTCCTCTATGAAGGCAAAAAATGCAAATATAGGAAAAAAGCCAAATGTAGCTAATGAGCTTCTAACAAGGAAGCAGCACCGTCCTGCCCTCCTTCTTCCTCCCCCATCCCCTAAGATCCATCACCCCAGAGGCAGCCACTCTGCTTTTTCTTCTGGTTATCTTTTTGATATTTCTAAATAAGTGCTTATAGGAGTATCACTTGATTCATCGTGTTAGACATTATCTGTTGACTTCCTGTGGTAGATGAGGGTTCAGCTCTCCCCTCCTGCCCACAGACTCTTCCCTATCCCAGAAGTTTTTTTTTAATGTCCTTACTTGGCAAAATTTAAAAGTCAGCAAGCCTGTGTTAACCACCCCCAAATATTTGGGGGGGAAGTGTGATTGGCCTATGAAATTCAAAAATCTACAACCCCTGATAAAGTAGATGGTTGAGAGATTTTGGTATTAATTTGAACATTGTTTGGGGTGGCAAGTCTTTGTAAATGTTACAAGGGATACTTCTAAAGGGATGCTTTTATTTGCTTACATCACCTGCATAGGAAGAATGGCACTGTACGATCTCCTGCTCGCTCTGTACCAGAGGACAGTGTAGCGTAGGTGATGCATCCTAAGCTTTATCAGGTGACTAGTGAGATGATGACTTAGGTCTTCTTTCCCCAGCGGATGAAGTAGCTGGCCTACTGTAAAAGAAACCAGCAAACCAAACACCCATGGTTTGCTTTAACAAAATTTGCTGTTTAGTCTTTGAACTATTGAGAGGAACAGTATTATACAGAAGGTATGTTTGGAATGTCTTCATTTGATATACAAAGGAAAATGATAAGACGATCTAATTGTTGAAAAACCAACCCAACATGGAAATTCTAAAGGAATTGGGATTATCTAGGACAGATGAGAAAAAACTGAAGGAAGAGGCAAAAGACTAGATCAAGGAATTTACTTAAAACTGAAATGGGAAATAGGAAGTATCTAGTGTGATAAGGTTTCAGGTTTTCTACCACCTGAGCCTCGTGAGACAGAGGAACGTGGTAACTGTGGGGAAGGGGCGTTGAGTCTCTCCTCCCCCCACTGTAGATTCTTATTGCCCCGGTCTGAAGGTGGCCTCTCTCTATGGCTTCTAGTTGTATGATCACCAGTTCTGTTTTCTTATTTACCATGGGCCGCTGTTTTGTTGTCTAGTTGTGGAAGACATCAACAAGCGCCGAGAGCCGCTCCCCAGCCTGGAAGCTGTGTATCTCATCACTCCCTCTGAGAAGGTAAACCCTGCCCAGAAGAGCTTTGGCCGAGGTTACACGTGCTGGCTTGGTGTCTGGGTGGCACCGGGTCTGACGGTTCTGGGTTAAGCACGCATTTAACACACTGCTCTGTTTAAGCATGCAGTCCACCAACGGGGAAGGTGGGGTGCGGTGAGGAGTGAAGAGTACATTCATTAAGCTTTCTGCCAAAAGCCAGGCTGGACCAATCTCGATGCCCCCTTGTGTTCGCTTTCGAGGTAGGAGATCACTTTATCTAGTGATCCGCCTCCAGAACTTGGGTATTTTATGCTTTCAGATTTCTTTTTTTTTGGCCTCGCCACGTGGCTTGCAGGACTTAGTTCCCCCGACCAGGGTTTGAACCTGGGTCCCCTGCAGTAGAAGCTCAGAGTCCTAACCACTGGACCACCAAGGAATTCCCAGATTTATTTCATCAATATCCAGTTAGGGTTCAAATTTACCTCTCTCATCATTTGCGGGGGTTGGTTCAAATCAGTATCCAGGCAAGGCCCACCTTCATGCTTTTGGTTGCTAGCTGTCTTAGATGTCTTAATCTATGTAAATTCCCCCCAGTTTTCATGTTTTCTTTTCATTTTTGAAAACTGGCTTATGTGTGGGTTTCTGCAGATGCAACTAAATTGCCAGAACTTCATCGCAATGAATCTCCTGGTAGGTTTCTGACCACTTTCCTCTTTTGTGGGTCTCTTCTTAGGAACCCAAGTTATGGTGGCTCCAAAGAATGGACGCTGTCATTTTGGAATGAGCTAGGGAGGCTTTTGTTCTTCTGAACTCTGAAACAATCCTAACCTTAAATCCTCAGAGCTCAGTTATGGCTGAACATAAGTTAGAATTATACATCAGAAATCCCTTGCTATTTTGTGCGTGTAGCTTGAAGCCAGCATGGATTTGACTCCGTTCAGCTGGAGGTTCCATTCGCTTCTAGAATCGGATTCAGTTCCCTTTTTTTCCCTTTCCACAGTCTGTCCACTCTCTCATCAGTGACTTTAAGGACCCACCAACTGCCAAGTACCGGGCTGCGCACGTCTTCTTCACTGATTGTGAGTACAGCTGTCAGCTGCCGCCCCGGCCTTCCTGCCCGGCCAGACTGACCCCAACCAAGCCAGGCCGACAGGGAAGAAATGGGCTGTTCCCACTTTTGTCCTGATCTTTTATTTTCTCTTCAGAAGACAAATTGCATCAGAGATAAAAATAAACGCCCACAAATACAAACCTACTAGGTCGTGCAGTCCCTTCCTGATTAAAAAAATAGCTCCTCTTCTAAGGTCTAGCATGTTTAATGCTGAGAAGAATTTTCCGATGCCAGCCTTGGTGTTTCATTGTATAGACTTCCAGATATCACTATAAACTGCAGTGTGTTTCCATCTACTTTTCAACTACAAAGACACTCTGATCTGGTGGTATTTGTATCAGGTAGAATGGTATGTTTGTCCTAGACTCTGTTTTCTTGCTTTGTGGAAATGTTGTGCATGGAACCTCGTGCAGAGAGCACGATAATAACAGTTCACCTGTGTTCTCTGGGGAAAACCCCACAAAACTCACCACTGAGCGGATGGGGGAAGGTTCTTGCAAAGAATAATTTTATCCTCTTTGAAGACGGGTGGCAAAGAAGGCAGGCAGATGGCATTAGTAATAATAAACCAATGACACATTTCTGGGAACCTGAAACTGTCGGTTTGGCCCGAAAGAGTCATGAGAAATCGTGGTTCCAGCACCAAGTGGGACTCCCGTGCAGCTGAGTTCCTTAGAGGGCCTGGGCAAATGTCTGCATCACATTTCCCAACGATTTTATTTTTCTTTACCTATTTTATTTTTCATAAGTATCTCAGATGTGTGGTGTTTGTTTATATTACAGGCCTTTTCCTGATCCCTTCTTGATCTCTCTTGGTTCTTTTTCTTCCTCTTCTTAATGTCAGAAAATAGTTTTCATTAGCTCTCAATATCTCAGTCTTTATTGCCATTTGTTTCTTTGTTATACATTGAGGGCCTTGTAGGTGGTTTTGTATTCCTTTTATTCCTTTTATACCCTAGAGGTAGTAGGTTGTCGGGTAGGATGAACTTTCTATTTACCTTTTTAAAATCCTAATAAAATAAAGAGTTCCCTGGACGGGTGCGAATGTTGAAATGAACCAGAAAATGGGCAGGAAAACCTACTGTCTTTGTCATTCTGGCAGCTTGTCCAGACGCCCTGTTTAACGAGCTGGTAAAATCTCGAGCAGCCAAAGTCATCAGAACTCTGACGGAAATCAACATTGCATTTCTCCCATATGAATCCCAGGTGAGGCTGCGTGGGGGAGGGCATAGAAAATCCACATCCTGGCTATTCTCTCAGGAACTCTGGCCCCGTGCGAGAGGGTGCGGCAGGGGTGCAATAAAGGGAGTGGGGGAGGGGGTGGCTGAATGACGTGTTGTGAGTGGACGTTTATGTAATGGCAACAGTAGTCCTTAGGGGTCTGCCCAAGATGCCCTCGTGTTAGTCTCCAGGTCTTTCTGACTTTCTGCAGCCATCCTGCCCTTCTTAGTGTTCATTTCATCCTCACTCACATTGTTCACTCCTATTGGCTGACTCCTTGAATAAGCGAAAAGTAGCCAATCCAGAAAGAGCCTGGGAGGAGGGGAGCGGAAGGGATCAGACAACACCCGTTTGCTGCAAAGGAGACTTTTTATGTGGAGATAACCTCAGCTTGTCATGTGCCGAAGGAACAGATGGTAGCCTTCATCATGAGCTGTTAACGCTTCAAGTGCCAAAACCTCTCCTCTTGGAAAAAAACAAAGTCGTTAAACCAGTAAAGGTGAAGCTGATCATGAGAGAACATACAAAATTTATACCTTAGTATTTTAAGATTTGTTAAAATGCCTCCTCCTTGCAAAGAAACAAAAAATAACACAACTTCTTTGCATTTTGTAGAGGTAAGAGATGATTGTGGCATTTTGGGTCTTTATAGATCAGCTTCTGGACACCAGAGAGTGACCAATTCTTGGGTAAGAAGAGATGGAAAAAATAGAGTGTGAATATTTTAAAAAGACAGTCTCTTTGCCCTCTCACTTGGCCTAAAGCTTAATCTCAGCTTGAGGGCAGGAATTTCTTTCCTCTGTGTGAGCCCTGTCACCACCTGGATTGAATAAAATCCAACTTTAGCATATTCAACCATATTATATTTCGTATATTTTTGAAACGTAATAACCTTTTTTTAAAACCTCAGGTTTTCCAGATCAGGGTAGATTACCTCATAGAGATTCTGAGAGAATACTGATAGCTGGTAGCCTCGTAGTGTAAGAGGGAAGTTTAGTCTTCTAGAACCCTCCAAAAAAAAAAAAAAGAAGAAGAAGAAAAAAGAAAAATATTTAGAACATACTATGAGGATAGGAAATTATTAAACCCATACAGAGCTCCTTTATTTGCTACAGTCACAGCACAATTTCTAGCCTGTCCCTTATTTATTCGAACTTATAATGAACGGCCCGTGTGGTGTGCCAACACCTCCTCCCCTGCTCTCCTCCTGGGCTCCTCACTGTTCATCAGACACAGGCACACGCCTGCCTCAGGGCCTTGGCACCAGCCGGTCCCTCAGGGAGCCCCCTCCTGGGGAGAAACGCTGCACCTCCTTCAAGCCCTGGCTCAAACATCCCCTCCTCAAGGAGGCCTCGTGTCCTCCCTGTCCATCCTGTGGGCATTCTTTCCCTGCTTCTTATGTTCTCAGACACGTACCCACTTCTCAAATACCATAAAATTTACTTTTCATTATGTTTGTTGTCTGCCTCTTCCTGCAAGATTGCACGCTCCTTGAGGGCAGTAATGGTTTGGTCACTAACAGTTCCAAGTGGTTAGCACAGTGCCTGGCACCCAGCAGACACCCAAGCCGTGTTTGTAGAAGAAATGAAAATCTGAGACACCCAGCCTCACTACCAGCTTGGAAAAAACTCTGACGGTTCACCATTCTGGATGAATATGACAGTTCACCATTCTGGAAATATATGTATTTCTTCCCCGTCTCAGGTGTATTCCTTGGACTCTGCTGACTCTTTCCAAAGCTTCTACAGTCCCCACAAGGCTCAGATGAAGAATCCGATCCTGGAGCGCCTGGCGGAGCAGATCGCAACTCTGTGCGCCACCCTGAAGGAGTACCCGGCCGTGCGGTATCGGGGGTAAGGCTGCTCCCAGTCTGCCTTCGGTGGCCCCCCAACGTGTCCCCGAGCAAGGAACTTCCTCTGGCCTTGCCATTCCTCTGGCAGTTGTCTCCAGAGGGTCAAGATTTGAGCGTCTTCATTTATAATTATTTTCCAGTGTTTTTGCTCTTTTCTAAATTTTATTGTGGAATATACCAATACATACAGAAAAGTGCATGAAATACATATATTCAGTTAGTGAATAACTAAATGTGAACGCCCTGTAACTACAATCCAGGTTTCCTCCAATTTTTCATCTCTTCCTAACCTTAAAAATCAAATACCCACCCTGCAAAAGATGTTTCAGAGTAAGATAAAATGCAAGGAGAATAATTCTCCAAAGGACACATTTCTCAGATTTGATGAGGTCATTCACTTATCACTTACCTGCTGTGTGCTAAGTGCTAGGCAGGCGGACTTAACCTCAAGACACAGCCCCTGCCCTTAGAAACCCCTGATCTGGGAGTGCAGGTAGGAGGTGCACACCTACTATGTAGGCCTATGAGACCAGTGCCTTAGGACGGTGCAGGCCATAGGCTTGGGCATCCAGAGCAGGGAGAGGGCCCTTTGAGCTGAGAGGAGCAAGCACAGCTTCAGAGCAGAGGTGGCATCTGAGCTCAGTCCCGGAGGACAGGTTCGGATTTCAGTAGACCGATGAGCAGGGGCCGTTTTGTGTGGACAGTTGGGTTGAGCAAAGGCATGACGTTGGACGGCAAAGGGCAAGTTTGGGGAGGGTTGGTAGTCTAGCGCGGCGTATGTGTGGGCAGTGGGGCAAGGTGAAGCCATTTCTGGAGGCCTTGGATGCCAAGTTTGGGATCCTGCCCTTCAGGGGTTATCGCTGGGTAGCCGCTGGGGGATTTGCACAGGGAGTGTGAAGCTGGGAGCATGAGTGGGAGTCCCAGTCCCACAAGGAGAAGCCGGAAGGGTGGGAGGCACAGAAGGGAGTGCACGGATCCCCATCACCTCATTGTCCGCAGGGATGTGCACCCACGGGACAACGCCCCCCTCCGTTAGGGTCCTCACCGACAGAAGCCTGGTGGAAGATAAGAGATGGGGTCTTGGGGTTCACTCGTTGGAGGGATAGGGCTGGGAGCAGAGCTGCTTTTGCGCTGAGCGTGGCCAGGTGGCAGGCAGCAGCCACAGGATAAACATCGCCAGGAGGAGCCCAAGAAGTGCTACCCAGCTCAGACAAGGCGGAAGGTCCATAGGTTCTCACTTGTATCTTTCCGGCTCTGCTGGCAGAAATGTCACTTCCAACAAAACAAAACAGGGTCCAAGGGAATTTGAATTGAGGGAAGTGAGAGTCAGGTGGGTCAGACTCAGACAGCCTGATCATGGGAAAAGGATGGATGGTTAGGACCCTCTGCTGAAGTGTGGTTGTTTGTCTGGAGCTGCTTGGAAATACTACCTCTGTTTCCATTTGGATAGTTTGGGTTTTTTAAAGGGAACTAGAAAATCATTTATGTTGCGGGCACCGAGCTAAGTATTTTATTTGTCCTTTTAAATTATACATCTAATGTGAGTATATTCTCTTTGTAAAAGAACAATACAGATGAAGCTGGTGTCTCGCTTGACCCTCCCGCACTGTCCTGCCTTCCTCCCTGAGGGCAGACAGTGTCATCGACTGTGGCAGGGCCTTCACCCTCTGTCCCTCCTCCTTTGTCAGGGAATACAAGGACAATGCTTTGCTGGCTCAGCTAATCCAGGACAAGCTCGACGCATACAAAGCCGATGACCCGACAATGGGGGAGGTAAGTCTTACTTGGCCCACGTGCTTCTCTCACCAAGCGACCACAGTGTCCGTGTGGCAGCCTGGGCACAGCTGGCTTCCTTTGCTCACAGAGCATGTGTGAGCGCCCTTGTTCCTGCACAGTGAGCTCCAGCGAAACGCTCAAGCCCTTGGGCAGGCGATACAGATTCTGTTCAGTGTCGCTGAGCTACCAACTTGTTTCTGTTTGCAGGGACTTTCCCAGTGTTAGCACCGACAGCCCTGCCTCCTGGGACCCCCTCAGTGGAGCAGTATCAAAACCAGAAAATTGACATTGCTACAATCTCCAGACCTTATTCAGATTTCACTAATTAGTACACGTGCTCGGGTGTGTGCGTGCACGCACACGTGTGCAGTTCCGTGCAATTTTATCACATGTGTAGATGTATGTAACCACCACTGCGATCAAGACACAGAACTATCCCGTCACTATCTTGATTTAAAAACTGACAGCCCCAGGTTCTGGGGACCCCCTCAGGCCCAGGCCGGCTGGATGATGGGTCACCCTTTTTAGAGCCGAACCTAGGTGGTGCTCCCCTTCCTAAGCTCACTTTAGACCCCAGCCACAGTTTTGGATCTGCATCAAAGGGCCCTCATTATGAAATAGACACATTGGACGCTCACATGGTGTGTGCTGGTGTCCTTGTCCAGCAGTAAATGGACTTAGTGCTGTTTGAGTCAGAGTTTACATCCTGCTGCCACGTTTTACAGGAGGGGTAGCTATGCTAGTCGGAGAAGCGGGAGTTGTATGGGGCGGCTCATGACACCGTTCCCTGTGTCCTTCCTTCAGGGCCCAGACAAGGCACGCTCCCAGCTCCTGATCCTGGACCGCGGTTTCGACCCCAGTTCCCCCGTCCTTCATGAACTGACTTTTCAGGCTATGAGTTACGACCTGCTGCCTATTGAAAATGATGTATACAAGTAAGTACACAGACCCAGTGTGACTGCAGCTTTGCAAATGAACCAAACACACCTCTAATTTAAGAGAAAGTATGTCGTTAATCCTAGGAAAATCCGGTGCGTGATTGATACAGTCTTGCTAATAAGCCTGCAAGCTTTTCTGTGAGTTCCCAAAGTCCAGCTGCACCACCAGCCAGAAACTCCTGCCCCTTTCAAAGAGAACAAGAACTTTCGATCTTTATTTCACAGCTCACGTCACCTCAGTTCATAGCTGGCTTGGGTGTGTTAATATGTTGACTTGTGTGTGTAAGAGCGTATCTTATTCAGAGTTGAAACTTCTTAACTACAGATCATGAAATATGATGATGATAAAATATATCAACAGGAGTTTCCTATTGAATTTTATTTGCAGTTTGCTTCATTATAAACAACATTTTTCTTGGTAGCAATCATCAGAAACTCAGTCTCTAAAAACTTATTTTTCTTTCTATGGGCACAGGCTATATTGTTCTCGTGTCCTTTATTTTATAACATTAACCGTAAAGATAGTTGTTTCAAAATGAAGGTTCTAAAAATATGACTGAATCTCAGCTTTTTCCCTTTGGTACCTGTAATTCTTGCTTTCCTTTAGATGTTCATGATTTCACATGTGAAAATTTGCTGAGGGCCAGTTGCAGGCAGCTGCAGAATGCTGTTTAGGTCCCACACATTTGAGGATGGTGTCCCAGGCCGTTTCCAACCAGGAACAAGTGTGATCCTCGCCTTTCCCTTTCAAGTACCTCTGAACCCACCTATAACCTGACTTCACGCCTGAGCCCAGGTGGCTCTGATGGAGCTCATATCAACTGACCCTGGGGGTTTTAAACCAGGACCTCAAGTCAGTTGACTTTGATTAGACCTTTGGGTCTCCCTCTGCCTAAGAAATCGTTAGCCTTTTTAGATGCAGCAGACCTGACACAGATAGTGACACATCAGATGGTTGGGTGTGCTTGCTTGATGTTCAGACAGATTCGTGTGAACATCTGTCTGTTATTTTTTGGTGTTTGTTTGGTTTTTTTTTTTGCTTCCACAAGGAGGAGTTCTACTTTTTTTTTTAATTAACTAATTTTATTTTATTTGTTTTTGGCTGTGTTGGGTCTTTGTTGCTGTGCACGGGCTTTCTCTAGTTGCGGCGAGCGGGGGCTACTCTTCGTTGCGGTGCGCAGGCTTCTCACTGCGGTGGCTTCTCTTGTTGCGGAGCACAGGCTCCAGGGGCGCGGGTTTCAGTAGTTGTGGCTCGCGAGCTCAGTAGTTGTGGCATGCGGGCTCTAGAGCGCAGGCTCAGTACTTGTGGCTTGCGAGCTTAGTTGCTCCACGGCATGTGGGATCTTCCCAGACCAGGGCTCGAACCCGTGTCCCCTGCACTGGCAGGTGGATTCTTATCCACTGTGCCACCAGGGAAGCCCCATCTGTCTGTTTTAAACCAGGGGGATTGGATGAACTTTGTGGGACGTCTCCTCTCCAGGTATGAGACGAGCGGCATCGGAGAGGCGAGGGTGAAGGAAGTGCTCCTGGACGAGGATGACGACCTCTGGATAGCGCTGCGCCACAAGCACATCGCGGAGGTGTCCCAGTAAGAGCCCACCCTGCGCCCTTCCCCTAGCCTCAGCCAGCCCTGCCCCAGGCTCCAGGGCTCACCCCACCGACACGGGCAATCACAGTTGCCGCCGGTTGCCGGTGTGCGTTCTCTGGGCACCTTGACCAGAGCTCACCAGTGCATGAATTTGTTGCTTCTGCTAAGTCGCCAACGTGCTAACCAGTGATGATGAACCCCTTGTGATATCTGAGCTCAGGCTACACCGACTTCATGAAGTTAGAAAATCCATTCTGTGTTAGGGTTGCTGTTAGGATTTTTAGAAAGCATTGGTAGCTCTCTCAGTAAGATGCTTTATAAACACTAAACACTTGAAGCCAGTTTGTTCTGTTGAAGGATCCGGACTCCACTACATACAGTTCAGTTTTCGTTTATATAGCTGGTGTGTCCCCTTCCTCCCTGTTGTCGTACCTAAAATTTCTGAGCAAGTGTTGATGTATTTACTGATACATGTGCTAAACCAGTACCTTGCTCTGAAAGTGTTTCAAAATGTTTCTAACACTGGAAAGTTTTTAATAAGACCTTTAAACTGTAGGTAACAAGCCTGCTTTTGCAGAAAGACACATTCTGCTACACTGAGTTGGTGCTATCCTGCAGGAAATTCACAAGGAAGAGTGAGAAACTATTACAGCCTGGGATAGTTCTGTTGTTTAGAAAAGCAGTTTCCAAACTTTTTGCATCACTCAACTTTAGAAAAATGTTAATTCACATTGCCAGTATATAATTTATTCATGCATTAAATATATGCTTTATTGTACTAATATGCATATTTTATAGCATATACAAAAAACATAAATTTGAAAAGGATGAAGTAAAATTATATAAATAGATGTCCTAACATTTTCTTTTCTGCTCTCAAATTGTCTTGCACACACCACTATGGAGACCCCTGGTTTAGAGTATTAGGAAAATGATGTATCTGTCTCTCCTCTTAGAAAATCACTTTAGATGTATGCATTATGGGCAAGAAAAGCCGCCACATATTCCTAAAGGAGGAATCTTGCCTGACTCCTACAGCATCATATAGAGACACTTGGTGCCGCGTTGAAGCTTAGCTGCCTCCTTCTGTCTTCCAGGGAAGTCACCCGTTCTCTGAAGGATTTTTCTTCCAGCAAGAGAATGAATACTGGAGAGAAGGTAAACCCGTACTCATGTTCCAGTGCTCCAGAGAAAGCAGAAATCCCTGCTTTCTCTCTAGGGGTGGGGAAGATGCCTCCTCAGCATGGGACTAGTGAGTTGGGGGCTGAGAGGGGTCATGGTCCTCTTTTCATCTGTACCATTTTGTCTTATTTTTGCATTCAAAATTGAGACCTGAACCCCCCACCTTTTGATATTTATAGAGAGCTTCTCCTTGTTACCTTGAAGATTAATGTTTACTCTTCTGGATCATGATTCACTTTAAGCCAGAAGAACTTGCTAAAACCTTTTTTAGCTTGTGGTAGCATCAGAATTTGTATCCTAATTCACCTGTGCCTCTCCTCCTCCTGACTGTTTATCAGAGGTGTTTTACTCCTCTTAGGAGAAATGCCGCTCTGACTGTGTTGCTCCCTGGCTTAGGATCATTAAGCGATTTCCTGATTCCAGTAGAATCAAGCCCCACCGTGGACACGCCTTACAGCGCCCAGGTCATTGGGCCCCACAGACTCTCATCTCTGCCTCCCTCCTCCTTGCCCCCATCGCCTTGCTCAAGCCATGCCTGTGTTCCTTGCCTCGGCCTTGCCTTATGAGGTCCCTTTCCTTTGGCTCAGGAATCGTTTCCTCTGAGCCAAGACTAGGGAGGTGTCTCTGCTCTGCACCCACATTCATGATTCCCTGCAAGAGTGCTAATCCACTCACTTAGAATGGCTCCTCTGCTCAGTGTTAGCTCCATGAAGGCAGAAATTCTTTTTTTGTCCTGTATCTCCAGCACCTAAAAGTGCCTGGTATGTAGTAGTCATTCAATAAATTTCTTTTAGATACATGAATGGGATTAGGTGGGTCACCCAATTAGAAAGTCAGCAAAGCCCTTCCACCTATCAGGATGCAGATTCCAACCTTCTCTTCCCTTCTCCCTACTTCCTGCCTGTCTACACAACTACATCTTTTCTGCGGAGATGAAATGTGAATTGATTCCATGACTGCTTGAGCTGAGTATGCAGAAAAGCAGCATGCAGAGGAAGAACTGTTCTTTCCTGGCAAGAATTATGCTCTCAGTAACTTTCTAGTCCAATAAATAAAACATAATTGCTAGATTTCAGAGGTCAGTTCACCACCTATAAGACAGTCACGGTATTTGGATCAATAATTTTTTGAGCCAGAGAGGTGGAAATCTAAACACACGTGATCTTGTGTTTAACAGATGCATTTGGGGGGGTTTCAGAGTGAGCACTCGGGAGTCCGGTGCTGGCTGCTGTCCTGCGCTGCGCCCACCCCCCTTGCCCCGCTCTTAGCTCAGGGCCATTGGAATGAGACCATGTGCTTCCCTCTTCCTGTAGACCACCATGCGGGACCTGTCCCAGATGCTGAAGAAAATGCCCCAGTACCAGAAAGAGCTCAGCAAGGTATGACGGTCCAAAATGATCCATTCGCATCGTGAGTATAAACAGCTGCAGAAAGGCTCCTCCTCCCTTGCTGATTCATAGAAATGCCCAGGTTTTTAGTCATCTTCAATTTTTATTAGAAAAAAATGAAAGGTTGGGATAGACAGGTTATTTCCCATGATTTTCTTTTCTCCTCTTCATCTTTTTCTCTCTGTATCCTTCCAATTCCTCACCCCATGGGCCTGAGAGAGAGAGCTCGGAGGAAGTCACAATGATCTGGGAGTCACACATCGCTTCCGCCTTAGAAGCGAGTCACTAAATCCACACGAAGGCGAGGGGCATTGAGCGCCACCTGCTGGAGGGAGGAGTATGAAAGGATTTGTGGGTGCCTGTGAAACCATCACACCACCCCACCCACCCCCATAAAGGATTTCTCCTTCCTCTTGACTCTTGTAGAAGGTGGTCTGTCCCTCTTCCCGACACACACAATTCTCTACCCAGCGGTGTCTGTGAACCTGCTTGAACGCATATTTCATCTCCTTTATGAGGCTGGAGACGCCTTGGTGCCTAGCACCGTGTCAATACATAGCAGGTGTTTAGTAGACGCTGCGCAAATCGGCGATTGACTCCTTGACCACATGCTCTCTGCTTTGTCCTAGTACTCGACCCACCTGCACCTTGCCGAGGACTGCATGAAGCATTACCAAGGCACCGTGGACAAACTCTGCCGGGTGGAACAGGTAGGGCCTTTTCCTCCTCTTTCTGCCAGGCCCACTTATTTGCTTAACTGAATTTTAACATCTGACCTTGAACACCCTGCAGAATCATAGGAAATAGAAATGGGAAAGCCTGCTAGATCGTGTTGTCTCGAGTCTCTGGAGCCAGTGCAGTTCCACGCTCAATGGTAGGGACTAGATTGGTCTGGAATGCCATGCCGTTTGGATTTTGCATGTCTGACTTACCAGAGGCTCCCTGGAATGGCAGAAGAGAGATGTACGCAGCGCTGAGCCCTACATTGACACGGCTGGCTGAAGGTTGTATCCTGAATGTCTTTCCCTCCTGCCGTAGCCACACCGGCTTGGAGACCTAGAGGCTGAAAGTGGGTAGGGCGGCCGAAGGTCAGAAATTCTCCCACAGCCTCCCTGATCACAATTGGGATCGGAGTTCTGTCCCTGTCACTGGTTTGTTTGACGTGCTTGTTTCTCTCTGCTTTCTTTTCCTCGTCTGCAAAGGGACATGACAAAGCTGCCACATTTTCCAGGAGTGTCGTGTCGAGTCACTAATCCTGGCACTGTATTCCTCACACATGAGAACATTTCTCAACCGGGGTCAGCTTCTGAGGGAGGGGAGGTCATCCCACGATGCAGAAGCCTCATCCAAAGGTCCCTCTTCACAGAAAAAAGAACTCGAGTTCTCAGTGTGAGGCTAAGACTTAAATCTCCTGGTTTGATGTGACAGGCTCGGCTAGGTTTGTAAGACCAGCCCTGATGCATGGACTCTCTCCTATGGGGAAGTAGCCCTGCTGAAATTCATCAGTTTCATGGCTGATGTTTGCAAACTCAAGGCATCCTCTCCAAAAGAACCTGACTCTCCGGAGGACAGGTTATCCCTAGAGTGAGCGGTACAAGCGGTACAAATGCAGTTGAGATTAATCCTTGGAAGTTTACATTTTTCCAGAAGTGCCCAGTGGTATTTGTTGAACTAGTCACATTAAATTTTCTTTAAATTTATTTATTAATTATTTTTTTAACATCTTTATTGGAGTATAATTGCCTTACAAATGGTGTGTTAGTTTCTGCTTTATAACAAAGTGAATCAGCCATACATATACATATATCTCCATATCCCCTCCCTCTTGCGTCTCCCTCCCACCCTCCCTGTCCCACCCCTCTAGGTGGTCACAGGGCACCGAGCTGATCTCCTTGTGCTATGTAGTCACATTAAATCTGACTTTGAGGCAGTATTAGAGCCAGGTCCTGCTGAGCAGATGTCTGTTGAGGCTGCGCTGAGCTGGGAAAGGGCCTTGGAGAGGGGCCCCACCTTCCTCTGGCCCAGGCTGAGCAGAGGCCCGAGCTTGAGATCATGCTCCTTACGGACTCCTGGGATCTTGAGAGAAAAAAGGCAACCTTCCGGCAACCTCTGTAAGAGCTCCAGAGAAAGTTGCAGCTGCTGGTCTCAGAACAAGAGCAAATCGCTCTTGGTTTGCTGAGACCGATGTGCTGCTTTCTCGGGCCTGTTGAGAATGGATCCTTCTCTTGCCTGAGTTGTGAGGGCGGGGCCGTAGGCCGTGCTTACTTCACTCTTTATCTTCAGTCCTGATGTTAGCACCCCCTCCCCCTTCATCTCCTTCAGAGGGATTCGAGGGGAGCCCATGTTTTTTTCTCCTCTCCCTAAAAGTGGTTGGAAGACTAAAAACAGAGGTTAAAATCCTAGAGTAGTTAAATCTCAGCGGGTACAGCCTTCCGTGCCAAGGGGAGTGGAACAGAAAGAGTGCAGCCAGGCGGAGGCACCTTATAATATTGAAGCTTTTCACATGTGGGAAGTGCAGCCGCTTAAGCCCCGATCCCTCTGTAGGGCTTTGTCCCTCTTGAGGACCTACCAGGACTGAGGCTTTCCCTGGGGAATCGGCACACGTACACTGGAACCCACCTGGAGGGAACGGCCTGCCTTTAAACAAGATGGCAAATCAGCGTGGTTTCTGGTTTTGGAAAGCGAAGCCTGGGGCTTTCCTCGGTTCTCATTGATGCCGTAGATACCAGTGCTGATTATACCCCCCTTCTGATTAATTAATTGAGAGCATAAGCACCTGCTGAAGACCTTCCCACAACCGAACTAAACATCCCAGACGTTTATGGATAACCAGTTTTCCAATAGTTGCCATCTGTCCAGACTGTTGCCAGAAATGGGGTCCACTTGGTGTGTTTTCTGCAGGACCTGGCGATGGGCACGGATGCTGAAGGGGAGAAGATCAAGGACCCCATGAGAGCCATCGTCCCCATTCTGCTGGACGCGAACGTCAGCACTTACGACAAAATCCGCATCATCCTTCTCTACATCTTTTTGAAGAATGGTAGGAACGGTGGGATATAGGGGAGGGGGAGAGGCCCTTTCTTGGGGAGAATGAGGCAGCTGGGAGAGAGAGAACGAAGTGGAAAACAGTGTAAAAGACAAGGCAAAGGGAAGGAAAGGGGTGTTTAATAAGATCTGAGGGGCTCTTTACATCTGGGGAAATGTCATGTAGGCAGATCAGTTGCGACTAGAGGCTGAGTATCCCCCAGTGATTCTGGAGTTAGTCAGAGGGACAGGATAATTCGAAGAGGACAGGGTGGGGACAGCTGGGAGAGTCTACCGGCTTTCTGGCCAGTTTATTAGAGCATTTCTGCTAGATACTTTTAACTTGCCCCACATTTGTCATCTGTGTCTTTACATAACTGATTTTTACCCACATATGTTGCCCATAAGTGTCCATTGTGCCAAAGACGGACACAGAGGCTCTCCTGTCCAAGCTGACTGTGATGTGGGCCAGGGGAGGTGGTGACGGCTGAGAAGCAGGAGACGGATGGAAATACAGACCATGAGGGGCAGCTGCTGATGGTCATAGCCCGTAGGCTAGAGTGGAATTGGAGTCCTGATCTTGTCTTACAGTAAACTTGATGCCACGAGCCGCTTAGTTCCCACTAGTCCTGAGGAGGAGAAGGGGCACTCTCCCCCCAGGCACCCGGCTCTGCTTCTCAGTGCGTGATGTCCAGGGGCTGGTGTGCTGATCGGGGTTTCGTGCTCGCAGGCATCACCGAGGAAAACCTGAACAAGCTGATCCAGCACGCCCAGATCCCCCCGGAGGACAGTGAGATCATCACCAACATGGCCCACCTCGGGGTGCCCATCGTCGCGGATGTGAGTGCCAGCGTCGGGCGGGGGGGGCAGAGGGGAGACAGCAGCTCTCATCTCTTCTCCCTGGCTGACTTAAGGCGGCTTGCAGTACACACACTCAACACTGAGAAAGAGAAGACATAAAATCCGAGGGATGCAGGGGTAGAGGTATAAATAAAATCAAGGTGTAACACCAGGAGCCCAGGCGGGCACATCAAGGAGGCACACATAGTCACAAAGCTGAGCTGTGTCTGTGAACCCGCGCCAGACAGGAGTCATACCAGCCCTGTCGCACGTGTCTGGAGTCAGCCTGCCTCTGCCGTGGGACACTTAGAATCTCCTGTGAGGTTATGAACACGACGCTTAGTGTCACGCCACCTTGCCACCTTTGGGTCTGCTTCTCTGACAACGACTCGGGACCCAGTGGGGTCAGGTGTGGGGGGCCCGACCAGCAATGAGCTCTGGAAGAGGCTGGGTGGGGGGCTCCAGGACTCTTCAGAGCCCCCCGCCAGGAACCTTGCTTGTAGGAACCCCACTTCCTGCAGGAAGTCAGCTCACGCCTCAGTGCTGGTAAAGCAGGGCTGTAGGTGTGCTCCTTCTGGAATCTTAGAATCAAAAGCTTTGTTCCGGAGCCACCAGACCAGGGACCTGTGACTGGGGGCCATCTGGCGTTTTCAGGCCCTTGTTCACAAAGGGACCAAATGAGAACAGACATGATTCATTCAGTGCATCCTGTGCTGTTGAAGCAAAATCAAAGTCACTCCAAAGCAGTATTTTCTCCTATAATTGACAACAAACTAACTTTTTAAACTCCCTGCATTTGTAAGAAATGGCACTTATCCGTTTGACCCACGTTTGCCATTTTTCCTGGCTTTGAAGAACCAAGTCTGCTCCAGGTTCTTGGGCTGGAGCCCACGGGGCATCGTCCGGGCTTTTGCAGGAAGAGCTCCCTACTTCTTAGTCTTTGCCAGCGCTGACTCCCGGAAGGGAGCCCAGGGGCCAGCGAGGCTTCGCGGGCGCAGGCGCTGACTCAGAGCCTCACCTCGTGTGTTTGCTTTCAGTCCACGCTGCGTCGCAGGAGCAAACCGGAGCGGAAGGAGCGCATCAGCGAGCAGACCTACCAGCTCTCACGATGGACCCCGATCGTCAAAGACATCATGGAGGTCAGCGCGGGCCGAGACCAGGGCACAAGGGCAGCCGGGCCCGGGGCTCTGCACCTGAGGCCTGGAGGCTTCGGCCTCACCTGCCCTCGGGTGGGGGTGACACCCGGGGATTTGCACCCAGGCCTTGGAGGGTTTGTCCAGAGCAGCCCCAGGAGACTGTCAGACGTGGATCCTCAGATCCACACGATTGAGCCCCACAGTAGAGACCCCTCAATGGCACTGAAGCCGAAGGAACCAAACCCGTCACGGCACCTGAAGGTCCTATGAGTAAGGAGCACCACGCTAAGGACACAGCAGGGTGGGAGGGCCTCCGGAAAGAGATCCCAGCCCATCCTCCTCCTCTCCCGCTGTTCCCCTCCTTCAGCCCTCACGTCAGCCAGAGACTCTGCCGATCGTGTTTCTGTTGAGCCCTGTCCCTTGCCTGGAGTTCTCACTCTCCTTTCCACGTCCTGAATCCTGCCTTCCTGCCAAGTCCCATACACTGGCCCACCTGTCTGACCACCCAGCACCACAGAGGCCTCCCTGGACTCCCGCAGCCTGTGTCAGGGATGCCCTTTACATGTGTGTGCTGCTCTCTGTGTTGGGTCATCGTTTTAGACCTTGGTCCTGTGCCCTCACCTGACGTGTCCTCTGGCACCGAGCCTTGCGCATAGGAGGTGTTTTGTATCTTTGAAAGTCAGGTAGCCCAGCGGTGTCCCTTCCTCCCCTTCTTGTAGCTCAAGGTCGAGGAAACCCTGTGTAGAATCCTGACGCACCCTGGGAGCTTTGGGGTGGGAGTTGGAGATGGTCTTTCCAGTTCCTGCCCTTGACAGGTGGACAGGACCGGGATCCAGAGAATGAAAGGTCTCGGCCGGGATCCCTTTGTTATTTCATAGCAGTCCGTGTGTTCCCACTGAATTGTACGTGAAAATAAATATATTTTAAGTATATATAGTGAGTCAGCTTCCTATTTTTAAAACCCACAAACCAAAAAGATGGGTGAACATGAGACATCTTGAAACCAATTACGTTTCTTTGCTTGGCAGAGTGTATCAACCGCTCTGTCTCATTCCCTCCTTTGTTCTCTGCTCCCTTTTCCTCTCCCCACCCCAACCTCAGTCCCCCAAAGAGACATGCGTGGGCTTCACACGGTAGCTGTTAGGAGTGTAGACTTCTCGGCAGCAGGGGTTGGGTAGCTGGATCCACCCGCCACATAATTAGGCCCTTGAGAAACCGAGGCTGTGAGGCCTCAGCCTGCCGGAGAGACTGCCCACGCCTAGTGTCTTCAAGACAGATGGCAAGGGTCGGGGGTTTATCGGACAGGATGCGACATTTATAACCTCGCGTGGAACATAAAAGGGTGGAAGAGAAGCGGGAAAAATTAATGCAGGGGTTTTTTTAAGTTTATTTTGTTTATTTATTGTTTTTGGCTGCGTTGGGTCTTCATTGCTGCGCGCGGGCTTTCTCTAGTTGTGGCGAGCGGGGGCTACTCTTCGTTGTGGTGCGCGGGCTTCTCATTGCGGTGGCTTCTCTTGTTGCGGAGCACGGGCTCTAGGTGTGTGGGCTTCAGTAGTTGTGGCACGTGGGCTCAGTAGTTGTGGCTCGGGGCCCTAGAGCGCAGGCTCAGCAGTTGTGGCACACAGGCTTAGTTGCTCGGTGGCATGTGGGATCTTCCCGGACCAGGGCTTGAACCCGTGTCCCCTGCATTGGCAGGCGGATTCTTAACCACTGTGCCACCAGGGAAGCCCAATGCAGGTTTTTTAAAAAAACTTCTCTTCAAGAGCAGACCTACAAACTTATCTCACCGTATCCGCTGGTTACGGAGCATCTGGTCTGCCCGCTCCGAGCTCAGCATGAGGCACCCGGCAGCGGGCAGCGGACAGGGGAGCTCTGGTTGTTGCAAAGTTGGCCATGGTTTTGGCTGAGTGACTTGTTCTTCGAATTGTCTTACCTTGATTGTGTCAGCCCTTTTCAAAGAGATGGCCGGTTGATAGCTGTGTCTCTTCTTTCCAGGACACCATTGAAGACAGACTTGACACCAAGCACTACCCGTACATCTCCACCCGCTCCTCTGCCTCCTTCAGCACCACCGCGGTCAGGTGAGTACAAGTCCCTGAGCAAGCGAGCAGGGAGCAAGCGGCACCGTGTCTGGTTGGACGGCAGCCGCACGGCAGTCCTGCTGTGACGCCGCACGACCCTCGAGAACCCTCCCACTGCTTCCCGTCACAGCCAGGGTGCAGGCCAAGTCCTTGCAGCGACCCATGAGGCCCTTCAGCCCCTGGCTTCCCGTTCCTCCCTCACTCCCTACTCCCCCCCTACTTCAGCCACACCAGCCACACCAGCCTCCTTGCTCTTCCCCGAACACACCAGGCTTACTTCTGCCTCAGGACCTTTGCACTTGCTTTTCCCTCTGCCTGAAATGATCTGTCCCCAGTTATCTCTGCATGGCTCACCTCTTTTCTCCTCCAGGTCTTTAATAAATTGTTACCTTCTCCCATCTTCCCTAACCACCCTGTTTAAAATTACAGTACACCAGTCTTCCTAGCAGCATTATACCTAATGACCTAAATGTCTATCAGCTGATGAATGGATAAAAAAAAATATGGTACATTCATACAATGGAATATTGTTCAGCCAAAGATAGGAATGAAATACTGATCCATGCTGTAACATGGACAATCCTTGAAAATATTATACTAAGTTAAAGAAGCCAATCACTAAAGCCCACATACACTATGATTCCATTTATATGAAATGTCTAGAACGGGCTAGTCTCAAGACAGAAAGCAGATTTGGTGGTTGCTCAGAACTGGGGATGGGGGTAAGGGTTGGGGAATGGGGAGCGACTGCTAATAGGTACAGAATTCCTTTTGGGGGTTGATGAAAATGGTCTAAAATTGATTGTGGTGACGGCTCACAATTCGGTGACTTACTGACCACCACTGAATTACACAGTTTAAAGGAGTGAATTGTATGATACGTGAATCATTTCTCAATAAAGTGTTACAGAAAATAGTGAAAAAATTACAGCACCCCAACTTCCTCTCTCCCTTCCCTGCTTTTTCTCCATAGATTACACCCCCGCTCAGTGTGCTGTATTTACCTTGTTTACTGCCAGTCTCCCCAGACTAGAATGTCAGCCTCATGAGGGCAGGGATTCGTGTCTGTTTTATCCTCAGTGCCTAGAACAGAGCCTGGCATGTAGTAGGCACTTGGTGTACTGTCTTCACTTTTCATTCATTAGTTAATTTTAGTAATTAAGAAAGGGATGAATACATCATCTGCATAGAGCCACACTTCTCAGATCCATCCTTGATGGAAACATAGATGATGGAAATGTGGATGCCTTGGGTCTGTTGGGTTTCTGCCACGTACCTGGTGATGCTCAGACATTTCTCAGCTTGGAGATGGGAGCAGACAGCAATCCCTGCTTCCATCTCTGGGTTCTCCAGCCCTCTGTGTTTTCTTGGTCGCCCATGAGGCCTTGTGCATAGGTTTTCGAAAGCTCTTCTTCTTATTCACCACCTTGCCATGTTCATCCAGAAGCTTTTCCTGCTATGCTCTGCAGGCCACATCTCCACGGCCAGTCCCTGGGACTCTCAACACTAGGCACACATTTTGCCTCCAGAATCTCTTCTCTCCCTCCCTTGTGTGTGTGGCCCAGGCTCCCAGGGTAACACTTTTCAATACATGTGCCTCTACTAGTACTTTGCCCGCCTGTCTTGTCTCTCCACCGCCCCCCCCCCCACTTCTGTCGTCACCCTCAGGCCTGCATGATGCCAGTGGAGGCCAAATGTTTATTGCCAGCCTTGGAGTGAAATACAGAATCCCACACAGTATCACAGCCAGGCTGGCTGACAACGGCAGACAAACAAATGATTGCACAGGCCAAAAAAAAGTGACTGTGAGGTCCTCTGGGCTGGCCTTCGTGATGTGGAAAGTGGCTTTAATGCTGTCCTAAGTCAGGAAGAAGGGTAAAGATTCCACCGTTCAGAGAAGCCTTGCTCTCGTTCTGTTTCAAATTCATCCGAATTTAATTGAAAATTTAGATGACACAGACAAATGCATTTTACAAATTACAAAAGTTGACAATTAAAAAACAGAAACTCAGTGACCCCTATTAACTTTTTAGTTATTTTTAAAACTTCCACAAAAGAAATTCCCAACCCAATGGTGAATTCTTCTGGTATTTTATGAAGAAACCACTCAACATTAACACATTTGCAGATAATAGAAAGAGAGAAGAAACTTTCCCACTTATTTTATGAGTACACGATCCTAAAAGCAAATCTGAAAATGGCATTAAATAAAACTTCCCTGGGCTTCCCTGGTGGCGCAGTGGTTGAGAGTCTGCCTGCCGATGCAGGTGGCGCGGGTTCGTGCCCCGGTCCGGGAGGATCCCACATGCCGCGGAGCGGCTGGGCCTGTGAGCCATGGCCGCTGAGCCTGCGCGTCCGGAGCCTGTGCTCCGCGGCGGCCTGAGAGGCCCGCGTACCGCAAACAAACAAACAAACAAACAAAAAAACTTCCCTCAAGCACGGAGAGGCAAATGTTATAGATAAAATATTAGCAAACTAAACCCAGTGGCATATACAAGGAGCAATGCATCTTGCTGAAGGGTTTGTTTGAGGAATGCAAGGCTGATTTGACACTTAAAAATCCTCAGCGTAATTCTCCACACAAGAAAAAATACATATGATCTTCTTAAGAGATGGCCCCTCATTTTGTTTTGATTTTTGTTTTGTTTTCCCCATTTTCTTAGCCTGGAAGTAACCAATTTCTCATTGTTTCCGAGGACAAGGTGAAGGCCCATTGAGGGAAGCTGGGGCCGGGAGTTGGGGGGCACCTGGGGAACTGTCCTGCCACTGAGATGCCTGTCGTTCAGGAGGCAGCTCGGTGTCACCTCCTCCAGGAAGCCTTCCCCAGTGATGCCCAGTCGGCACTAGAAGTCCCTCCCCCGTGTGTGTTCCCACGGCACTGAGCTCCTCTCCTTGGGGCGCGATGCAGACCCCCATCCTCCCGCCACCCTCCTCGCCCCACCCGCCCCAGTTAAGCCTGAGCTCTTGGTTGGCAAGAGCCACACGTCACTCAGGTCAGCTCCTCGGTGCTGGGGCGGCCCCAGCCCAGTGAGGCGCCTGGTGCACATCCGTCCAGTGAATCAGTGTGCCGGCTACAGACAGGCCCTGGACTCTGTGGTCCCTGCTCCCTCCGGCAGAGTGTCCCAGACAAGCCCAGAACTGTACAGCTGGGGGGAGACACCGGGACCAACATCATACGGGTGAAGCTGCTGAACGTCCAGCTTTAAAGCCGACCTGAACCCGTCTGTTGCCTGCATGACGGGGTCACAGCACAGGCGCTCATAGTGATTCTTCTCCCGGCAGCCAAGGCGCTTGAAAATTTGCACTGCAGTTCAGTTCAGCCAACACTCGCTAAGCGTCTACTCTGTTTCGGTCACTGGTGTACAGAACGATCGTGTAACACGTCATGGAGGTGTGAAGTATAAATGCTGTGGATGCAGATAAACATGATTAATTCTTTCTCTCTCCCTCTCCCTCCCCCCTCTCCTGCTCCAGCGCCCGCTATGGACACTGGCATAAGAATAAGGCCCCAGGGGAGTACCGCAGTGGTCCTCGCCTCATCATCTTCATCCTGGGGGGCGTGAGCCTGAATGAGATGCGTTGTGCTTACGAGGTGACCCAAGCCAACGGAAAGTGGGAAGTGCTCATAGGTGAGTGGGGCGTGTTTTCTAGAGGGAAGGGGCCGCTTCACTGCACTTGGACTCCATTCCATGCTTTGGTGTTTCATTCTGTCTTCGGTTCTCTGTTGCCCCTGAAAAACTTAAGTCTCTAGACATGTTTGTGGACTGCAGACGCTGACGAGCGAAGGGTTCCTTCCTCATGTCTGCACTGTGTCTCTTGACGAGTGGCAGCCCCATGTGGTGGGAAGAGGCTGGTCACAGGCTCCAAGAGACCCAGGCTGATATTCCTGCTCTGCCACTGCCACGTGGGTCACCTCGAAAGTACCTCCCCTCTCCACGCTGTTATTTCCTTACCCACGAAAATGGGGTTAAGAGCACCCACTTACAGCCTGAACTAGGCCTGGTGCTGGCCCGGGGCTGGGGGGTGGAGGGTAGGGTGGTGTCAGTTTCCTGGCCTCCAGCCTCACGTCCAGAAGACGCTCAGTGAACGTAAAGTAAATGATTACCGGCTCCTTTACCTGTCAGTTGGAGATGCACAGACGAGGAGTGAGAGCAGATGCTGCCTGAAACATATTGGCCTGACTTCTGGGCTCTGCTGAGGCTTCCCCCAGCCAGTTCCTACTACTTCAGGGTCTGTCATACCCCTTCTGGTTACTTCCTGCTGGTTTTCCAGAAGAAGGGAAGCAACTTATAAGAGCTGACTTAAGGCAGCAGGAGAAGATTTTTCTCCTTTTTCATGCCTACAGGAGCTTCTCCAATTTCTCGGCTGGAAGAGGAAGAGTGAGCTGAGAAAAATCTTGCTTTCTCCAGATGCCTTCCTTTTGTCCCATCTTGCCCTTAACAAAATGGAGTTGCACCTGCCCGGAGTACCTCTTAACATTGATTGGCAAGAGGTGATCACCTACTGCCCTGGCTGGGCCCTGCCCTTGCCCTGATCTCAATAAGATGTTTCAATTTTATACCTCCACTTTGGGGGGACCAAGGCGCAATGCCCCCCAAGCTCTCAGAGTGAGCAGGTTCTGCAGACCAGTCCATGTGGCCGTTACTGCGTGTATCAAGATGGAGCTGGCACTGTCTTCACAACCCGCCTTCCAGATACCACCATTCGTTGGGGAGCTCGCATCTCCCCCTACCCTCCCCACTCCCTGAAGCCTCCCCTGTCTGGTCACCGTTTCTCCCTGTGTTCTTTCCTTTTTGGTTACGTAGGACCCCGTGCCAGAGCTCTCGGTGTTGCCTGCTTGCGTACGTGTTGCATGAACGTGTTGGCTAACTCCCTGCTCAAACACAGCTTTCCTGGGCAGAAGCCGTCACAGCCAGGCTTCGCTGTAACCCACGCTGGCCCGACCTGAGGTTCCCTGTTGGGAGGTGGAGACCCGGGGAGACAGGGTCACCCTTGCGGATCGGTGGAGAGGCCTGGCGCAGACCGCTGACGCCCGCTGTGGGGCCCCGCCCGCTCTGTGCATGCCGGGCGTCCTCATGACCCATGTGCGCATGCGCCGCGTTTGCACGGCGCGTGCTCCGCGGGTGCGCGTGCGTCTCGCTCTCTCGCACCTCATTGGCTGCATAAAACGTAGGCCTAAGTTGGCATGTTCCGGTAATCTACCTTTGTTCAAGCAGTCAGCCGGCCTCTGTTCTCCCGCAGGTTCTACTCATATTCTCACTCCCACCAAATTTCTCATGGACCTGAGACACCCCGACTTCCGGGAGTCCTCTAGGGTATCTTTTGAGGATCAGGCTCCAACAATGGAGTGAGAGCCAAAGAAACAAAGTAAAAGCAGCTTATTACAGAAAAGAAACTCTTCCACTCTGAAGGGTTTTCTTTGATTTATTCCGTCACTCTTTTTATTTTTCCCTTTTCCGTTTATTATTTATTTGATTTCTTTTAATGAGAAAATGCTTGCAGTTCTTAACACCGATTGAAAATGTGTCCGATGCTGCCCTCACCAACCCTACCCTGAGCCCCACTGGGCTCCAGCTTGCCAGCTCGCTCATGCCTTGGGTTACCTGTCGCTCAGTCAGACAGCTGCAGCCCTCTGGGCTTTAGACCAGAAACAATCACAACTGCTACGCACAGTCCTCCAGAGGGAGCTGGACCTGGAGGGGTGCCGCAGGCACGGTGCCCCAGCCTGCTGGCCCCGGGGTGAATTTGTGGGCACAAGGCAGAGAACACCAGGCAGCCTCCGGGTTGTGATGTGGTGTGGGAACTTGAGAGTGAGGCCAACAGGTGTTCAGGGGACAGTCCTGTCCACGGCAGAACTCCAGTGGAGATGCCAGTCGGCACGCGATCATGAGGAAGGCTTGGCAGAGGGCGTCAGGGTAGACTCCCAGTCAGTGGTAGTTAGATATGTCAATACCTTTTTCCCAGGACAGACATTTTTCCTGAGGAACAATTTCTAAGGGGTGATGGGGTCATGAGCCACCTCGTACATGGTGAACTCCAGCCACCGATGGAAAGAGCTCATGTCTCCTGTTCCTCTGGGAAAAACAGCACTTAACAGTCATTTGCTCTTTCAGTAATTGCTTTTATTTTAATTCTCCTGTGGATCCTTCCGAGAGTTCAGAATCATACCCCTCTCTCCCATTGGAGTCTCCTGGTCAGATTGAGAGCCTTTGGGTAGAAATCTGTTCTCCACGCTATGTGCTGTTTTTAAAGAGCGTCTTCTCTCCCACCGTGCTCGTGCCTTTATCTCAGTTACCTGGGAACCCATTGTCAGTTTGGCAGATTACCCAGGTTTTATTCTTGTCCTCATTCCTTCCTCTCTCTTTCCACCCTTCTTTTGTGCTGGAAATCTCCCCTGACCTGTTCAGATGGCAGACTGACCCTGAAGACCTCACTGCACCGTTAGTCATTCTTTAGTTTCATCACACATTCTGTGATGAGGCCACGTCTTGTGTATCTGACTTCGTCTACTCTGTTGAGGATGCACCCTAGAAATGTCCCCACCCCCACCCCGGGCCGAAACGTGGCCCTGTGAGTTACAGAGCGAGAGTCGCCTGTCAGTGAGCAGCGGACAGGCATGGACTCTAGCCTCAGCTTGGCCACAAGCACCTGTGTGACTGGGGGAGGTCGTTCCCACTGGGTCACGGTACACAGAACACAGGGAGGCTGGATGGCAGAGCCGGAGGCTGCTCGGGCTCTGACCGTCTGTAATGCAGTCGTTCAGTTGGTGGCTTAAACCAGGCAGCCCTACGCACTCTGGCACACTCTCTGGCGACCCTTGGGGGAATGAACATCAGAACCCTGGTTGGGTAACATCAGAAGTGTGCTTGTTTTTTTAAAGATAATGAGCTCCATCCACGAGGGGCTTGCTCTAAAGGTCTGCACCGGAGGCTGTGCCGTTTAGCTCCTCTTTCTTCGCCTGGGCCGGAGATAGCTGCCCCAGGGCAGTAGGGAGATGAGAAGCAGCAAGTGGTTGTGAGCCAGGACAGCGGGGCTGGCTGTGGCCCTGGGCTACCTGCCATCCTGCCCAGGCTGCCTTCACCCTAGAAAGTGAGGCCAGTGGGTGGTCAGTAAAAGCAACTAAAAAAACAGCCATTGTTCAGCAGCACCTTGGTAGGTTGGTAATCAGAGACATCCGGTTCTTGTGCAGATGGCAGGTAGGTGGACGGCATTTGCTGCAACATGTATTTTGAGGCTTCTCAAAGGACAGATGAGCAATGACAGAGCACTGGCAGAGTCAGAAAGAATCACAAACCCAGACCCCAGGGGCTCCTGCTAGGATTCATTCTGGGATTCCCTGCTTTGGAAGATGCCTCTTCTTCGCACACTGCTTCCTCTGTTTTATGTTCAATCAGCAGAGAGGTCTCAGCTGCCATCAGAGCAGAGAGAGCATGAACAGACTCTGGCTGTTTGTTCCTGGCTTCTGAAATGCTTTGTTGAACAGTGTTGGATTTTAGAGAGTTCAGTTAAGAAAAAGTGAGGCACAGAGCCCTCATACCAGGGAGGTCAGAAAGCAGGTGAGCCTTCCGACTTGCCCACTTCTGTTGCGATTGTCCAGGTGACCAAAGCCGAGGACACTGCAGGGCGTTAGGGAGGCTGGGCGGTCTCCTCCCCCACATTGGTGTTTGCAGGAACTTAGCTTTTAAGGGATGGGTTTCCCCTGCTCAGCAGTGAACGAGCGTCTGCGGCGGGCCCTGTGTGGGTGCCAGTGCCGTGCTCCATCCTCCTGACCCTGCTCTCTCCTCCTGGCCCCTCTCTGTCCCGGAGCCGAGGCGGGCTCCCCAGGGCTGGGCTGCAGGGAGTGGGCATGGATAACTGAAGTGCACAGATGCCACCAAGCCTTGGCTCGGTCCCCACTCATCAATCCGTCATTCCTCTCAGCTGTCTAAGAAATGAAATCTTTTGATTAGATCTTCACTTCGGTGCTCTAGGTGGTTTCTGTTAAAAGTACTGACCATTAGGAAATGTCCAGGAGGCCTCAGGAGCCGAAGAAAGGGGGCCGAAAGGCTGGCTTAGACCTATTATAGAGCACTTACACGGGAGAGTGTGTTTTTGTTTTATTATGTTGAGTACTTTGCTTTATTCTAGATCGGGGTCAGATACGTTTCATTTTTCAGTGGGACTCAGATTTGCATCTGAGCGCAGAGCCGATCCAGTGCCCAGCTGCTTTTTCAGCGTTCCCTTACGCATCCCCTCCCGGGGCAGGAAGCCACAGGGCCCCCAGAATTGAGAGTAGTGGCATGGCTTCTGGGCCTGGCTGTGCCACCAACACGCCTCACCACCCTGGGCGTCTTGGATGTGGGTGGGCAAGACCACCGTCTTCCACATCTGGCAGATCATCAAACCCACCTGGGCTGCTCTTAAATATACAATTTAAACCTATCGTTCACCGGTACTGCCTTCAATAGTCTGAGTCAGCAGGACTGTTTCAGCCAAATCCAGGAACAGCTAGACCAGCTGATCTGTCAGAACTCCTGTGGTTTTCAGGTGCCGTCCGTGAGGAAAGAAGGATTTTGTCCTGGCAGAGGTCACTGTGTCTGGCCCGCAGCTTTGACAGTCTTTGGATGACTTTGTTGTGGAGACCACCGTTCACGTTTCAGTGTTGCAGTTACGTAGAATAAGAGGGACCCTCAGAGCAATAGAGCCCACTTGCTGTTCTAGAGGGCCTACATGGTCAGCCGCCTGTGGGTTCAAGTGAGAACATTTGCAGTGTTTGTGGTGGTGAAAAGCTTGACCAGGGTATTAAAGCGATACAGCTGATTGCCTGGCAAGAATTGGCCCTCAGGTGATTCGGATTAACACCATCTGGTCTGCATCCTTTAAAGAGACCAGGTATTGATAGCTAGGGCCCAGGACCGTAACTGTTGCCTGTTACTGTTGGTCCTGGGAGTTTTCTGTTTTCAGTCAAAGATTGGGAACACCAGATGGTCAGCAGGCAGATAATATCCGGAAGTTCTGAAGCGTGGATTCCTTCACCTCTTTCTGGCCTCCCTCCAAGTCCTGAATCTGCACATAAGCAAGGGTAGGGGACACCTTGGGATAGGCATCTGCTCAGAGGCCTTTTGGCTGCAGGGGAGGACGTTAGGGACAGTTTCTCTGGCAGGTGCATTGCCTTAACCTCGGCAGCCCCCACGCTGACCCCCCGCACGGAGCTCCCAGCCGCTGCCTTTCAGGTAGAGACGCTCAAACTGCTGCATCGAGTTGAGATTTGGAAGACTTTCATTCTGCCAGTGGTTCTGGTCAGAATTTGGTAACGTTTATCCCTGTTTCCTCATTTGTGGGGCAGCCTTTGACCTTTAGGACTAGTAGGAAGATTGATAAGGTCACAGAAATGAGTGTCTTCGGGGGAGAGGGGGACACACCGCTGAAACCAGTGTCACATTTGCCTAAGGAGCCTCGGGTCTGCAGAATGAGTCAGCGTTGGGCGCAGGGGCTGGCGCAGGCTGCGCTCTCAGGGCATCACACTCCGCACCTCGGGGGAGCAGCTGGGGACTGGTCCCTCACTCAGCAGGCCCTGCGGGGGCTGGGGCTTGAGCTGCAGAGAACAGGATGTTGAGAAGCCTCTCACACCAGAGAGGGCTTCACCAGTGTTCTCCTGGCCTGCACTGACCGGGAAGGCTCCAGGCTGCAGGGCCAGCAGTCACAGGTCAGCTGAGCAAGTAGCGGTCAAAGGCATAGGGACCCTGGTAATTTGGAATCACTCCCAACAAGCCAGCCAGAGCCTTCTTTTGCCTGCCCTCAGGGTGGACAGCTGGCATCCCGTGGTTTCTGGTCCCCTCCTCATGTGAAGGCCCACTCACTTGGCCGCATCTCCAGGGAGGCACATTTTCAAGTACGGGTCTCTTTTGTTCCGTTCTTCTCTCCCACCGGGATCTCTTTCTTTGAAGCCTACTGCTGCATGTACGCAGGCCTCATGCTTACACGCCAGTCACTCCTGTTCTGTTTAAGTCCATGTCCAAACCACACGATCCATGCATCTTTTTTTACTGCACTTACGAGATCTCTCTCTCTCTCTCCTTATGAAAAAGGACTTCATTTTTTTTTCTTTTTTCTTTTTTCTGTTTGCAGTAGAAGTATATCTAATTCCATTAGCTTAAATTTTTGCAAGCATTTCTAACCTCTTACAATGCGCGGTCTCTGCAAGGTAAGGCCTCAGGTACCCCCGGCCCTTCCCCCTTTCACACCTGAGGTCCCTCCCACCACGCAGTCCCAGCCAGCGGGCTCCCGGAAGGCAGTGGCTTCCTCCAGGTGCTCCGCCCGTCCACGTCTTCCTCCCTACCTGCACCACTCTTCCCACACACAGTCCCCCCTGCTAACCCCTTCCCCATTCCCAGCCTCTTCCCCGGCCGTGTGGTTTGGAGCTTCTCTCCCTGGCTTCACCTTGAGTTCAGGAGAGAATTAGAAGTGCAGCTGCCCTGTCCCCTGGCAGACGGCAGCGCTGAGCACTGATGGAGAGGCGGCCTCCTTCCTTGGTACAGCCCGGGACCCTGCCCAAGCCAGAGGGTGTGTTCTGTTTACCCACAGCCCTCACATGTCTCCCAGGCCTACTGTGACAAGGCCCCAAACCCCAGTCCCCAACCTCTGCCTGCGTCTGGGGGTGGGGAGGGGGACCGGCTGCAGCTCTGGGGATAGAACAGGGCAGGAAAGGGGAAAGTGTTCGAAACCGGAGCTGGCAAGCTCACGATCTTTTCTGCCTTCCTCCAGGATCCACGCACATTCTCACCCCACAGAAACTGCTGGACACACTGAAGAAACTGAATAAAACAGATGAAGAAATAAGCAGTTAAAAAATAAGCCACGCCTCCAAAAAACGAACCCTCTCCCCAAAGTGCTCGCAGCCCTGACCACCACTGACCGCCTCGGTTCCTCTGCTGACCCCCTTCTCCCTCCATCGCCTGCCCCAGCTCTGCACGCCCGGCCGGCGCTGTCGCCAGCTGCGTTCTCGTGTTTGGTGATGCCCTCTTCTCGTTTGAAACAAAATAATGCATTGTGGTTTTTTTTCAAAAAAGAGTACCTTCTAGATGTATCCTGGAGGAGACGTTCGGTGTGAGGGACGTGCTGCTGGAGGGTTTCTGAACTGTTTAGGATGATGAATGGACACCTGCTCCCCGTCAGTCCTGATTTTATGACCTTGTACATAACCCAGCGTGACATGTGCACATTGCTTGCGTATGGGAAGGTAGACGTTTGGGTGTTTTTAAAAACCCGTTTGGGATTGTTCCTGTTCTTGTTGGGAGTCACTGAGATGTCCGTTCTTGGAGTATTTTAAACTGAGGATTAATCTGTTATCTTCACTCCAGTTCCTACCCCTCAGTGTCAGCTCTCATCCAGATAAGCTTGGAAGTGAAGCTCAGGTGACATCTCCAGAGGTTTGAGCTGGAGTCGACCTCTGCTCTCCCCAGGGGGCTCATTGCCCCCTCCCCCGTGCTGGAGGTAGGGGCTGGGGGCGTCCACAGGAAGTCAGGCTGGGTGCCTGCCGTGGCTCCCTCCCTGGCCGCCGCCGCAGCGCTGTGATCCTGTTCTGCGGTCTGTCACTGTCCCCAGACGAGTGATAGACCTGGCCCTTCAGACCCGACCCCAGCTTTCCCCAGGCATCGCCCCCGACAGAGCTGCTGTTTCTCAGCAGCGTCAGCCTGGGTAGAGCTCACGGGACAGGAGCGCACCAGAGCAGCCTGAGTTCCGCAGGCTCCTGGTCAGAGGTCCCTTTCCTGTGGAGCACTGTCTGTGCCCCTGACACTTCAAACCACCTGAAGAGTAGCCCGGTGGATCTATCCAGACCCCGATCCCACTCAGGTTATCCTCCGCTTAAGATACTTCCTAATACTTTATTTTGTGTAGTGTGAGGTCATATGTCGTCGTGCTTGTAAGAGCAAACGATCATTTTATTCTCTGTATAAGAACGTAGCTGTATAAAACTTAGCTCTAATGCAGAAATCAAAGAAGCAAATGCAGGAAGGCTGTCTCGTCGCCCTCAGGACTCAGCAGCTCGTTCTCCGGAAGGGAGCGCACTATTTGTTCTGCTGCTGTTGTGAACTATAATGACAGTGGAAGTCACAAAAATGTCCCGCGCCCACCCCCGCCCACCCCTGCAAACTGCGTGTGTATATTACTGTCTGTGGCGTCGTCATTGCGAACGTGGTGTGTGCTAGTTCTGCGCGGCCTCACTTCCCTTTCAGAATATACTCCTCACCCGCCCCGTTAGCTGCATCGTGGCATTCTCTTCTCAAGGCTTTGAAATCTCCCCTTTGCACTCAGATTAGTTTTCAGGTCTGTCTCCCTTCCCCCGCTTACAAGATCTCATTTCCTTAGGACAGACTGTAGGTATCTGCCTTGGTTTGTTTCTTCTTGTTACTGCTTGTTTTGTCCCCTGCCCTTGACCAAACGATCGATGCTCATGCTTCAGGACCTTGTTTGTCCGACATGTTGGTTTTCCTTTCTCTGTTATTTATATAAAAATAATTTATCAAAAGGATATTTTAAAGAAAAAAAAAAGCTAGTCTGTCTTGAAACTTGTTCACCTTGAAATTATCAGAATCTCAGTGTTTGAAAGTATTGAAGCACAAACATGTATCATCTCTGTACTGTTCTGTACTAAAGCGCTCGAGTCTAATAAATAAATAAATCAGCGCCCATTCACGGTGTCCAGGGTGACTCGCGGCCTGGTTTTACTTTAGGGAGCGGAAGGAGAAAGGCTTTGTCCATGGTCCACTGGGGAGGAGCCCAGCCACCCCGGGTGGCTGTGGCTCAGAGCCTTCTGGATCCATACACAGTTACTTGCATTAGGATCTAGAGCTACGCGGCGTCTGGAGACGATCCATGAAGTGTGTACTACGCTGCCTGAGACCAGGCAGTTCTTTCATTGTCCTGTGTCTCTGTATATAGAATGTCTCTCTGTCGCAGAGACGGCAGGGCTCTGTCTTGGCAGGTGGCGCCCTACTCGAGCACGTGGTGCCAGTGCATTTTGGGCACGTGGTGAGGTCATTTTATCTGTGTTACTGCTGTCCTCCTCCGTTCCTGCTGCCACGCCATCTAGCCTTCCGATGAACTTATGTCCAGATCTGAAAAGTGTATCCTGCTGGTCCTGAAGCCTGTTGGTGAGCTGGAGAGACTGTGATGAGTTTGGTCCCAGTGGGGAGGGGACCCTTAAGTTAGGGTTGGAGTCATACTGGAAACCTGCTAGAATACTGGGCGCAGGGGTGGGGGGTTCTTGGTAGGAACCTCCGTTTCTACCCTTTTGTCCCCAGTCACCCCGTCATTCAAATTCTGATCTCCCTCATGCTGTTAAGAAATCCCACAAGTCAGGGCCAGTTGGTGGAAGGTGCATCTCCACAACCAGGCTATTGTCTGGTGACACTTGCCTTAAGGGAGGTAATGATGACATTTATTGGGTCCCTGCTCCTTGTCAGGCCCCCTTGTATGCCTTGTCTTTTGGGTGGGTGCTCTCCCCATTTTACAGATGAAGGAGCTGAATGGAGTTCCCTGGTGGTCCAGTGGTTAGGGCTCCACACTTCCACTGCAGGGGGCATGGGTTTGACCCCTGGTCGGGGAACTAAGATCCCGCGTGTCACAAAGCTCACTCCAGCAGGAAAGCATCAGACTCTCATTGTCTTAAATTAGTAGTTGCCTCACTGGTAACCAGAATGCCTTGGAGTGAGAGCCAAGATCAGAATTCTTAAATTCTAAATTGTTCGAAACTGAGTTTACATTAAAGCAAAGTCAGTACCGTCGGCTCCTTCTTCCCAGGGCCGTGTGTCCCCTCCAGGCCCACGGTAGTGGCTTGTTAGTCTCTCTAACTGTTCCTGACATCATCTGACCCAGGGTCTCTGGCACCTCTTTCCGTTCCACCCCCTCACCACCACCACCCAGTGGCAAACAAGCACGGCCCTTTTTATGCTCCTGGAAGAAGTCCTGGTTTTCCTGTAACACAGCACAAATGGAGCCCGCAGGCCATTCCTCCAGAAAGCCTCCAGTAGTGTTAAGTATTCTTGCATGGGCCGGGTGTTCTGAAACAAACCAAGGCATAGAGTGTTGAATCGTAACTGGGCGATCCTAAACCAGGAGAGTCTGTGAGCTGCAGCCAGTCCCTCTCGCCTTTCTGGAGTTTCAGGTCTAGGCTGTGGGTCTCAGCCAGACCCTGCTGAGGGGCCTGCACTCCCACTCGGTGACACCGGGCATTCGTTCCTGGGCGGCAGGATGGCGGAGTGACTAGGGGCACAGACCTCGGCATCAGGCCGGCCTGGGTCACATCCGCCTGGGCCTCGTTCCACAGGACCTTGGTGAGGGACTCGGTCCTCTCCTGTGAGTGATGCCCCTGGAGGAACGGTGCCGAGCTGGCCCTGCGGTGAGTACGGGAAGCACTCGGTCAGTGGTGATGGGGATGATTATGATTCTCAGCCAAGTCTGGGGAAAAAGAGTAAACACACACACTGGGAAAAAAAAAACAATCAAATGTCCATCAACTAGAGGATGGATAAATTGTTGTGTATTCAGCCAGTGACTACTCTTAAGGCAGTTAAAAATGCATGACCTACATCTATCAACATGAACAAACCTCAAAAACTTAATGTTGAGTGAACAAGTTACAGAAGACGTACAGAATGTGTAAGGTTTTAAAACCTCATAAAAAGTACTATAGAATACTTATGGATACCTATGATGTAACTGTGTAAGAATGTGCATGAGAATGATAAATACACCAAAGTCAGGATAGTGGCTACCCCTGAGGAGAGGATGGTTATTATTGTGTTGCCTTATAGCCCCAATCACACAATGAATCAGTGGCTTAAAAGTGCTTCATGGTGGGCTTCCCTGGTGGGGCAGTGGTTGAGAGTCCGCCTGCCGATACAGGGGACACGGGTTCGTGCCCCGGTCCGGGAGGATCCCACATGCCGTGGAGCGGCTGGACCCGTGAGCCATGGCCGCTGAGCCCGCGCGTCCGGAGCCTGTGCTCCGCAACGGGAGAGGCCACAGCAGTGAGAGGCCCGCGTAACGCAAAAAAAAAAAAGTGCTTCATGGAATCAAAATCATATAGATAATAATTCTCATTGTAGTTAATGTATATTGAGCACTTACTATGTGCCAGACATGAGTGTTTTATACGTATCTTGCTGAAGTTTCTCAACAACTCTAGGAGTTAGATGTCTTTTTTTTTTTTTTTTTTGCGGTACGCGGGCCTCTCACTGTCGTGGCCTCTCCCGTTGCGGAGCACAGGCTCCGGACGCGCGGGCTCAGTGGCCATGGCTCGCGGGCCCAGCCGCTCCGTGGCAAGTGGGATCTTCCCGGACCGGGGCACGAACCCGCGTCCCCTGCATCCTCAGGCGGACTCTCAACCACTGCGCCACCAAGGAAGCCCTAGATGTCATTATTAACCCTACTAACACATGGGGAAACAAAGGCACAAAGACAAAGGAACTTGGCCAAGGTCCCCCTGTTGGTACATGGCAGAGCCTAGATTTAAACAGGGTTGTCTGGGGACTTCCCTGGTGGTCCAGTGGGTAAGTCTCTGTGCTCCCCAGTGCAGGGGGCCTGGGTTCAATCCCTGGTTGGGGAACTAGATCCCGCATGCATGCCGCAATGAAGATCTCACATGCCACAACTAAGAGCCAGTGCAGCCAAAATAAATAAATAAATGTTAAAAAACAATAATAGTAAATTTTTTTTAAAAGGTGAGGAATCCTCAGGGGTCGCTCACCTGAAATCCAGTCATATCTGAAATAAATAAATAAATAAACAAACAGGGTTGTCTGACTCCAGAGCCCATGTTCTCTACTCTCAGAAAAGCGTTATCAACGTAAATAGACAGCAGGATTCTGGCGTGAATATAGAATGTGAGTCTGTATGGGCTGGACCCAATGACTCTTCAAGAATGATTATTTTACACAAGCAACCAAAAAAAGAAGAGTGAAAATAGAATGATAAAAGTTGAATTTTCCAGGCCAGTAAGCTACACCTCCCTGGTTCCCCGTGCTGTACCTGTTAGGTAGGAACACTGTCAGAGAGGAGATGAACACATTGAAACATTTCAATCAATTTCAAATGAAGCATGGTGACCTCCTCCATAAGCCAAGCAGATTTCCCCAATACCAATCACAAAAGAATACATGAACCCGATTAAGTCCATCCCTCAAGGTGGGGAAGAAACCCAAACTACGGACAACAGAGTTACACTCGTTGGAGTGAAAAGTGGCACCAGATGTAATGTTACCAAGAGGCTTGTAAAAACCAGGCGCTGTCTCGGGAGCTACCAGCCTCCTCTTAACTGCTCTCCACCAAGATCGCCATTGGTTTTGCCAACACCCTTAGACAAGGAGTTTGCAAAGCTTTGATCTGAATAAAGTCAGCTCCCTCTGGCGGAACAGTGGAGCTCTCTGTCCTTACAGCCTGCCTTTCCGCAGTGCAGAACCCGTGCACCACTGCACCCAGGATGGGGGCTGACCTACTTTTCCTGGAGTGACACCTGCTCTACAAGTGGGCTCTAGGGGGGTGGCAGCCCCTGCTCTTCTCAGCTTGCGCCTCCCGGTGTGGAACCTCCACCTTAGGACCTAGCTGAGGTGGTCAGGGTGCAGGTATTTTTTAACCTGCCACACCTGGAGTGGCACTTCTACCCTCTGAGTGGACCTGTGTGGGGAAGTCCTCTGCTGTACCTGCTGGGAATGGAGAATCTGCAGCATAGGAGGGGGCGGCCGTCTGCCCTTCCCAGGGAGAAACTGGAGCCCCAGACTAGGAGCTGAGAGGAGAGGGAGACCCCAGCTTCTCGGGCACGCCTGCCCAGAGGTGTGCACCCAGGTAAAACTTGTGTTACACAGAACTGGGGAGGGGGAGTGAGCATATTTTTTTTCTGACACCAAATACATATCACTTTCACACCATTTCTCCAAGTTTCTGACGCCAACTTGGTGTCCAACGGTTATGTCAATTCTGACACTGATTATTCAGTTAGTGCAGATCCCACAGGTCAAGAGCTCAGTCCCACAAAACTGCCCCCACTTCGGACATCAGCCACCAAAGGGGTGCCCAGGCTACCCACACTTCTGCCCAGATGACTGCAATTCGAGGGTCCTCACGACTCCCTATTCAGGTTTGATAATTCGTTAGAACAACTTACAGAATCAAGGAAAGCACTTTAGTTACTATTACTGGTTTATTATAAAGGATACAACTCAAGAACAGCCAAATGGAAGGGGGTGTGCACAGGGCAGGGTATCGGGAGTGGGAGAGTAGCCCAGAGCTTCCCTGCCCTTTCCAGGCACACCACCCTCCCGGCACCTCCGTATGTTCACTAACCCAGACGCTCCCCAAACTCTGTTACTTAGAAGTTTTTATGGAGGTGTCATTACGTAGACAGAGTTGATTAAATCATTGGCCGCTGGTAATTGAACTCCTTCTCCAGCCCATCTCTCCTCCCCAGAGGTCAGGGGTGGGGTTGGTAGTTGCTGAAAGTTCTAACCCTCTAATCTTGTGCCTGGTCTTTCTGGTGAGCTGCCCGCACCCTGAAGCTGTTTCCCCCGCCCCACCCCATCACCTCATTAGCATAAACTCAGATATGTGGAAAGGGGCTTGTTATGAATAGCAAAAGACACTCCTTTCACTCAGGAAATTTCAAGGGTTTTAGGAGCCCTGTGCAAGAAATCCAGGGCAAAAAGTAAATATGTATATATATTTTACTATTACATATTATATTATTATATGTAATAATATATATCACAGCTGATAAGGAAGTACGTCGTTGCTCGAATACCACAGACTCATTTTTTTTTTTCTTTTTTTGCGGTAGGCAGGCCTCTCACTGTTGTGGCGTCTCCCGTTGCGGAGCACAGGCTCCGGACGCGCAGGCTCAGCGGCCATGGCTCACGGGCCCAGCCGCTCCGCGGCACGTGGGATCTTCCCGGACCGGGGCACGAACCCGTGTCCCCTGCATCGGCAGGCGGACTCTCAACCACTGCGCCACCAGGGAAGCCCCCACAGACTCATTCTTGCAGAGATTTTGTAGATTTTCATAAATGTTTCTGCATCTACTGTATGCCCTTAGAACAATTTCCAGACACTATTATTTTTTAAATTTTTTATTGGAGTATAGTTTATTTACAATGTTGTGTTAGTTTCAGGTGTACAACAAAGTGAATCAGTTATGCATATACCTATGTCCATTCTTTTTTAGATTCTTTTCCCATATAGGTTATTACAGAATATTGAGTAGAGTTCCCTGTGCTATACAGTAAGTCCCTATTAGTTATCTATTTTATATATCGTAGTGTGTATATGTTAATCCCAATCTCCTAATTTATCCCTCCCCCCCTTTCGCCTTTGGTAACCATAAGTTTGTTTTCTACATCTGGGACTCTTTCTGTTTTGTAAATAAGTTTATTTGTACCTCCAGACATTTTAAATGATTGTTTCTTTCTTAAAAAATAATCTTCACCAATTAAATTGTGGTTTTGCAGGGGGAGGGCCCATCGAGCTCCTTTACTGTGCCATTCCAAACTCCCAGCCAGGCTGTCTCACTCAGTTAATAGATATTTACTGAGCATCTACTATGTGCCAGCCTTCACCCTAGGCTCTGCAGATGCAGCCACGAATGAGACTGGGTCCTCTTGAGCTTACACTAGTGGTGGGTGGTATTATATCACACACACACACACACACACACACACACACACACACACACACACACCCTGAATGAATGAATCGCTCATGTTGTGTGCTCCATAGAGGTGGGCAAGGCTTCAGATAGTCTCCCTTGGGGCTGGGCTTCCTCTCTCCAGAACCTCCTAGAGGTGGCAGTGCCCCTAGTCCACGGGCCACTGCCCTGGGCTGATGCTGCAGTCTGCTGGGCTTTGTGCGCCGTACCCACTCCTATCAGAAGACCTGGCTGCCGGAGCGGCTGCCGGACTTTGTGGTCTGGCAGCTCCAGCAGTTCTGGGCCACCAACACCAGTTCCCAAGCAGGACACAGAAGCAGTCATGAGAAAGTGTCCCAGGGGAAGATGACGAGTCCGGGGTCCCAGAATAGGGAGTTTTGGGAAGCCTCTCCAAACAAGCCCCAGAAAGGGATATCCTTGGACCTGCAGCATCCCCTTCCCCACCCCACCATCTGGAAGGCTGGCCTGGAAGCCCTACTGGTCACTCTTGCCAGGTGAGTGCAGTGCATTTATAAGCCTGGCCCCGGCGACCCCCAGGGGCAACTCTGGTGCTAACAAACGAGGGGGTACAGGTCCCAAAGCTGACGCCTTCTGTGGGCTCCAGGCAGCCTGAGGAGGCTGCTGGTCATGCTGCCCCACTGGGGGCAGCATGGGCTGGGGACCCAGAGCTACCTCCTGAGATGTGCTTCAGGTAAAAGAAGGAAGAAACCTGAGAGGCGTGATGAGGAAGGGCACTGGGGTGGCACCATGGAGAAGCTTTGCCTGGGCTGGGCTCCTCTGGGGCCCCCCATGCCCTGCTCAGGTGGGGGAAGGGCGGTGTCCAGCTGGAGTTGGGGGCATTGCTTTGGGCTAGAGGGGCAGCCCCCCTGCTGGACCCAGGTCTCGGGCACTGGGCCAGGTCAGTCTCTCTCTGGGGCTTCGGTGTCGCCCCGTCTGCAGTCCCAGGACTCGCTGCACTGTTGTGAGTCTGTGCAAAGGCTGAAGCCCGTGCACAAGTGTGGCGGCCCTCCCAGGGCTGCCCCAGCCTGCAGGGAACAGATATTCTGGGAAAGACAGACCACCACAGGCTGGGGGTACTGGGATGTTGGAAATCCCAGAGGCTGCTCAACACACAGAGCAGGCTGGAGCGTCACCCACCTGCTCCTCTGATGGCAACATCAGCTGCCGCTTATTAAGTGCCTGCTGCATCCCTGGGCCAGATCCCTGCACCATGTACTTCACATACAAGGTCACTTTCAGTCCACAACATGGTCTCCCTATTTTACAGCCCAGTGAGGTCAGGCCACTGGCCCAAGATGTAAGATGTCTCTTACATGGGATGTGAGAAACAGTACCCAAACTGGAGCCTGCTTTAACCAACCACCGCTGCAACCTGCCTCGTTGCCAAACACCCACCTCCGCGTCTCCCTGCACCCATCCCAAGGATCCCACTGTTTACAAGATCTGGCTGCTAAAACCAGCCCCAGCTGCTGAAGTAACACTGAGCTGCCCCTTGTCCAGCCATCCGACTTTTAGGGAGGGGCAGCAGCCATCTCTTGCTAAGTGCTGAGCCTTTGCGGAGCCCTGGGACAACAGGGATAGACAGGACCCGGCCACTGTCCCAGGGAGCGCCTCGGCTTACAAGCGCTGGGTGGACACAGCAGGCATGCAGGCGTGGCTGGCTGGAGATGAGGGCCAGGAGAAGGAGCATGAAGGGGCCAGAGCCAGGTTGGGGCACACGGCTGCCAGCTAGGGCATCTGCCAACCAGTCACCGACTGCCCTCCTGACCCAGGATGCTGCCACCCCAGACCAAAGCTACAGAATGGGCTTTTGTTTGCCGGGGTCAGCATGGGGCAGATAGAGCACTTCCCCTGAGCTTTGTGGAAAATTGAACCAGCCTCTGCACTGGGACATCTTGGGACCCCAGCATGGGAGCCTCTGATAGAAAACATCCATTTCTTACCATACTGCCTCTCCACCCGGCTTTGGGTGAACTGAGAGAATGATTTTGCTGTGTAGCTGCATCACCAAAGAATGAACAAGCTGGGCTCAGAGCGAGAGGCTTCTTGACCTGGGAGCGGGGTGGGTGTGGGAGGAGCTCTGTAGAAGTTCCTCCCATTCCCAGTGGGCACAAAGGGGCAGGGTGGTGATTTCTAGGGCTCCGACTCACTCTAATATTCCCATGTCACTTACTTCCACTTGAGGGAAGGAGGGGTCTTCCCAAAAGAACGTCCTGTGAGCCTGGCTTCCTGATCTCTGAGATGCCATGGCCTGGGACACCCAGGCCTAGGGCCCCTGTGACGCCGTTGGCCTCGGAGCAGGAGGCTGGTCTCTGAAGCCCAGCCTCGTCAGGAAGAGGGAAGGCCCCTTTAAGCCCTGCCTCACACCCTCAGCTTGTTGCTGTGTATGGGACCAACTTCCTTAGCAACCACCTGGCCTCTTAAAGGGGCCCTGGAGTAGTGGTTGCCACCCAGCCATGGCTCCCAAAAAGAAGGCCGGCAAGGGGGCCAAGGAACCCGAGGTCAAGAAGAAGAAGGGTGGGAAGGAGGATCCCAGCCGGGCCAACAAGCCCATGGAAATGCCCATGAGCAAGGAGATCCGCGAGTTCTACCACATCCAGATCCGTGACCTGGAGGACAGGCTGGCCCGGTGGGTGGGCGGGTAGGGTGGCCCTGCTAGGTCAGAGCTGGTCGCTGTGCAGGCTCAGCCAGGGGGTCCTAGACCTATGTTCTGGACTCCCATGGGATGTCCAGACCCCACCCTACCCCAGCCTCAGTTTCCTCCTAGGTAACACTTTGAGGCAAAATGGATTTCCCCGCTCCCTCTCAGCCCCCAGAGTTCCGGGGTCTCAGCGCGAGCCCACCCCAGGCAAGCACCACTCCCTCGTGCCTCACCGCTGCCCAGTGGGACCAGGCATTTTATAGGACGGCAGAGTTCAATCAGTGGGACGAATTGGAAATGGCAGCCCCCGGGCAGGCACGTGACCACGTGTCCCTCCTTTTGCCTGCCCCCTCCCCCCAACCTGTGCCGTGATTCCCTGATCTGTGGGCCCCACCGGCTTCCCCAGCTGCTAAGCCCACTTGTCCATGCTGGGCCTCAGTTTCCCCAAATGTAATTGAGGAGGGTTGTGAGACACGGGTGGTGGTGTGTGGAGGGGGTATTCTCTTAACTCTTCTGAGACACGTTCACTTGCCCACTTTTCTTATTTTTACACTGGTTTCCTCTCAGTTATGATGCACTAGCCCAGTCTCAGGGTGACCCTTAAAAGACACACCCCTTTGGTGACAAGTAGGCAGGGGGTCTTCCCCAGGTGATGTTGCAGATACTCACAGCTGATGTTGAGACCTTCCTGTGCCGGCGCTCACCGCGTCCTTAAAATGGTCCCACGAGAGAGGCCCTCATGTCATCCCCATTACAGAGGTGGGGAGACTGAGGCTCAGGGAGACGAAGGCACCCCAAAGAAGAGGCTCCAGAATGTGAACCCTGGCCCCTGACTTCGCCACGCCAGGCTGCCTCCTTGCTCCACAGATCAGGTCATTCAGCTTTGTACCCTGCACTGCCCTGTGTGCAGTAGCCATACAAAAGATGTTGGTTGTGGGAATTCCCTGGCAGTCCAGTGGTTAGGACTCTGCACTTTCACTGCCGAGGGCGCGTGTTCAATCCCTGCTCAGGGAACTAAGATCCCGCAAGCCACGCAGCGCGGCTTAAAAAAAAAAAAAAAGATGCTGGTTGAGTCAATTGTGAAGTAAAACATCTTTCCAAATAACTTCTATCAATTATTCCACTGGAAACCAAAAAATTGTTTATGTGATACTCCTAAAAATTCACAAGCTTCCCTCAAGCTGAGACACCAGATGGAATGTATTTGGGAGATGTCTATCGGGTACTTATTATTTGCCAAGCTCCTCTGCCAGGCCACCAAAATACAGAGATGGAGGAGGTCAGGTCTTGACTTCCCAGTGGGACAAGGGTCAACCTACAGGAGGGCACCAAAGAAAGGGCCACAAATGCTGCTAAGGGCCAAGAAGACTCCACAGAGGCGACAACACAGGGGTTCACTCAATGGAGGAGGGTAAGGAAGATCACAGGTGCAAAGGCTTGGGATCGCAAAGTCCGGAAGTATTAGGGAGGGCACAGAGCCAGCAGCAAGCATTATTGGTTTTTTTGTTTGTTTGTTTTGTTTTTTTTAAAACGATTTTTTAAAAATTTATTTTTATTTTATTTTTGGCTACATTGGGTCTTCGTTGCTGCACACGGGCTTTCTCTAGTTGCGGCGAGCGGGGGCTACTCTTCGTTGCGGTGCGCGGGCTTCTCATTGCAGTGGCTTCTCTTGTTGCGGAGCATGGGCTCTAGGTGCGCGGGCTTCACTAGTTGTGGCACGCGGGCTTCAGTAGTTGTGGCTCGCGGGCTCTAGAGCGCAGGCTCAGTAGTTGTGGCGCACGGGCTTAGTTGCTCCGTGGCATGTGGGATCTTCCCGGACCAGGGCTCGAACCCGTGTTCCCTGCATTGGCAGGTGGATTCTTAACCACTGCGCCACCAGGGAAGCCCAGCATTATTGTTGAGAGCCTCGACTTTGGGGTCAGACTGACTTGGGTTCAAGTTCTGGTTTTGCCCTTTACTAACTCACGGATGCTTCATCCCTCTGCGCCTCAGTTTCTTCACCTGTGAAATGGGTATAATCATCATAGTACCTACTTCCTTACAGGTTGTTGTGGATTCAACAAACACACAGAGTACCTACTGCGTACCAGACACTGTCCTCGGTGTTAGGGACACAGCTGTGAGGCTCCGCCCTCACAGACCTTACATTCCAGTGATGTAATGAATGTAAAGTGCTGAGCACAGGCGTTGGCTTGGTCGCAAGCGTTGATCAGGGGGCACAGTGGGAGATGAGGCTGGAACCTCAAATGCCCTGATATGGGAGGATCCAGGGAGCAGCCTAGCTGCGTGGAGGCCTGGCGTGTACAGCTCCCTGGACCTCTGTCCTGCACCTGCCTCAGGTACCAGCAAAAGTGGGATGAGCTGGCTGTGCAGGAGAAGCTGTTTCGCCAGGAGTTTGAGCAGCTGGCCAACAGCAAGAAGGAGATCGTGGCCTTCCTCAAGCGCACGCTTAACCAGCGGGTGGATGAGATCACCGACCTCAAGGAGCAGCTCCATAGCCTGCAGCTGGCCAAGGAGATGGAGAAGGACGCCTTCGAGGCACAGCTAGCTCAGGTGCGCCACGAGTTCCAGGAGACCAAGGACCAGCTCACCACTGAGAACATCATCCTTGGTGAGGGCCACTGGCCAGCGAGCCTGGGGGCATACGCCACGGGGGCGGGGAATCCAAGGCTCTGTTTCTTTGGTCTCTAACCCTAGCTCTCCCATGGACTGTCTTTGTGACCTTGGGCTAGCACTTCTCTCTGACCCTGTTTTCTCACCTGGGAAATGGGGATAATACGTCTACCTTGAGTAACAACAGCTACGTGCTGCTTCCCACATGTATCCTCGTGGTAATTGTCCAAGCAATCCTGAGGCAGGAAATCCCTTCACCACCGGCCACTTTGTAGGTGAGGAAGCACTTCAAGGGGGTGTGTCTTGCCCAAGGTCACCCAGCTGGCAAGGGTGGTTGTGAGTTTCAATGACAGCATGAGTGCCAGATCCAGAGAAGGTGCTCAAATTCAGTGACTGTTGTCACTGTCACTTTCATGAGACGGGAGTAGAGGAGAGTGTCAAGGGAGGCTCCTTGAACCCCAGGCTTTATAAGACTAGTGGAGGAGAAGAAGAGCATTCCAGACTAAGCCATAACGGTGGGCAGGACCATGCACGGCATGTGTGGGGACAGGGGACTGGCCCTACTGGATCGGCAAGTTTAGGGGCATCCTTGCTCAAGACCCCCGGGACCCTGCCCTCCCGAGGCGGCCCCTCACCAGGCCTGTGCCCTGCGGCGGGGCAGGGGGGAAGCTGGCAGCCCTGGAGGAGTTCCGGCTGCAGAAAGAGGAGCTCATGGAGAAGTTCGTGTTGCTGGAGGACCAGCTGCGGAAGCAGGAGAACGAGTACAAGAACTACGTGCACAGCCTGGAGAAGAAGTCGGTGCTGGACAAGGACAGGTGGGCGGGCCGGAGCCGGGCCCTTACCGGGGCCGAGCACAGCCTGGCCCTCAGACCTCTGACAGCCCCGGCTTCTAACTGCGGGGGCCGCGCTGGCTCCTTGACGCCCCGACCCGCTGCTCCTTACAATGCTGGCTGACGTACGGTGGAGGCAAAAAACGGTTCCCAGTTCTCACGCCGGTGTTGAAGAATCCCTGGACTTCCTTTTGCCACCTTTTGTGACTTATATTTATTTAATAATTAATAATATTTACATTGATAAAGTTCAAAATGGTACAAAGGGTCTACGGGAAAAAGCCTCCTGCCTGTGGCCCTGTCCCCTCCTGGGGGAGAGAATGTAGAGATCTAGGCGCTCCGGGGACCCCCGCGTAGGCAGGAGGTGCCTGTACCCACTCTGCCCGCCCCCCTCACTCCCACCCCT
>NW_021145867.1:40372-50000 GCF_002837175.3 Physeter macrocephalus | reverse complement strand
CCATGGGGCCCATCACCATTTGGCAATGATGGGCAGATGCTAACGAATGATCGTCTCCTTTATATGCTCCCAGGCTGCCTCAGTCCTCACCCTGCCCAATTCAGACATTTATTCTCAACTTGGCATCTGCATTTGCCAAATTTCTGCTCTAAAACATTTGTTCCAAGAAAAATATCAGTGGGCTGAGAGCCAGAGACTGAGCTCTTAATTTTTGGTCCCTGCAGTGAAATGATCTGTTGGTTTCCTGTGCTGGATGGAGTACCACTGGATGGAGTAGGGGCTGTGGGTGGCCTTTCCCAGGGATAAGATCAGGCTTGACAGCCGGGGCTCCAACCGGGAAGGCAGAGCAGTACCAAGCAGGGGCCTCACCTTGAAGGCACAGCGTAAGTGGTCGTAGTAGACTTCCTCAATGGCCTGGAAGTAGATGACGCCTTTGAGCTTGGTCTCTTCTTTGTCTGATAGAGGGAGGTGAGGGAGAAACAGAGCCAGTGAGAGGTGTGTATGGTGGGGGGAGCAGGGGAGTCACTGGGCCCAAGTCCCGAGACTGGGGTTGGAGTGAGGAATGGTGACAGAGTCTGTAGGTCCCTAAAGTACTGTGGTTGGGGGGTGAGTGCATGTTGACAGGAGACTAGGTGGGAGACTGGTGTGGTGACTGGACAAGACCAGAGAATGAGGTCTGGGGAGATGGAATCCTAGGTCCCCTAGTGCCTTGTCCCCTGAGAAGGGCAGGGACTCAAGGAGAGATTCAGCATCATTGATTCTCCTAGAGAGGAAGGAGGAGGGGCCTGGAACCCTAGATCTGGGGGCTGGGCACTGACAATGCTCCTCTATGGTATCTTAGGAAAATGGGGTCTGGGGAACCTGAGTGGTACAAAACTGTTACCCATGTTACTGAGGAGGGCTGGGTCACTAAAGGGGAAAGGGGCTGGGGATCCAGACTCGTGGGCCTAAGAGAGAAGGGGGCTGAGGGTGGGACTCCTAGGTTTCTGGGGTGAAAGTCTATTGTGGTTTCTTCCAGGGTCCTGGGGGCCCGGGTCCCAAGGCAGCCAGGGTGGGCTTACCCGTGTAGTAGGCCAGGCGGCGGGCCTGGCGGTCAAAGCAGAACCACCGCTTCCTCCAGGTCTTGATGCGGCCTCCCATCTTCACCAGGGGTCCGTGGCAGTAGCCCCCGGACACCCGTATGTGCGGGCAGCTTTCCGGGTTGTGGCCCCAGCGTTCCAGGTGTTGCCGGAGATCCAAGACCCGAGGGCCAGGAGGGCGGGATGGGGCTGTGGGCGGGGCCTGGGAAAGCAAGAGAAGGGGGCAGTGACTTCATGGCGGGGGGCAGGTCCTGCAGCCTGGACGCCCCCTAGGGGAGCCGGTCAGAGTAGCTCAAGTGTAAGGCCCGGCACAGCCTTTCATTAACAATGCCGATCAAGATGATATTTCCAACAGCTAAACTGATTAACTGACATTCTGCCCAGGGCTTTACCAGCATGCATTCCTTGACTCCCCACCGCCACCCTTGGGTCAGGCCTACTATGAGCCCTATTTTTCAGATGAGCACACTCAAGTACAGAGAGAGAAAATAATCCACCCGAGGTCACACAGAGCTTCTAAGTGGCAGAGCTGGGTGGCAAACTCAGGTCTTCCTGACCCTAGCGCTTACCCTGAAACACCAGAGATGTGTTAGAGAAGTGATGGACCCCGGTGGGACCCTCATCTACTGTCTCAGTAAAACAGGGACCAGATAGTGAGTGATCAATAAATGAGAGCACTGTTTCCATTATTATTATTATTGTTATTGATATTATTCTTGTTGTGATGAAATTACTGATTAATACCTGTGCTAACAAAACACTTTATAGGTATAATCTCTGTGTCCCCTCAGACTCTCTTTAAGGGGTAAGTACATCATTGTCCCCATTTTACAGATGTGGAAACCAAGACTCCAAGAGGTTAAGTCACTAGGCCCAAGTCACACAGCCAGAGCTGAGGAGCCAGGACTCCCCAGGCAGAGTGTCATCTCAGGAGGCCATAAAGGGGAGAAGAATGAAGGTGATCAGAATGTCTACTGTTACAAGGCCCAGCCTGATCATACCTGTTCTTCCCAAATGATCCCTGCAAAGAATGGTATGATCCCCGTGGTCAAACTGAGCCCTCAGACTTCAGCATGCAAGGGGACCCCCTAGGGATCTTGTTAAAATGCAGACTGGGATTCAGTCATTCCGGGGTGGGGGTCTGGGGAGAGGGTGAGGTTCTGCACGTCTAACCAGCTCCCGGGGAACAGGGACTCCAATCCTGCTGGTCCATGGACCACACTCTGAGTATCAAGGGCTGAAAACACTGAAGCAAGGCCAAAGCAAGGAGAGATGAGAAACAGAGGTGAGACGCATTGGACGGAGACAGGGGAGAATGAGGAGGAGGGGAAATGGGGAGGAACCGGGGAATGCACAGGAGGGGAAGGGTGGTTAAAAGGGCGCCCCCTGGGTCATCTCACCAAATCCACACGGTAACACGACTGATCACCACGTAGGGAAGGTCCCACTCTGTGGCTGGCACTGTGCCAAGTGATCACCTTGTTGCCTCTCCAAAACAACCCACGATTGCCCCCATTTGACAGACGAGGAAACTGAGGCTTCTAGAGAGGAAGTGACTCACCAAGGTCACCCAGGTAGGATGTGGTGGAGCCGGGCCCCAATCCAGGGCAGCAGGGATGGGCTTGGGACCGTCAGCTCCCCTGCTCCCCGCCCGTGTCGCCTCCATGGAACGCCTGCCCCTCTCGGAGCCTCAGTTTCCCTACACTGAAACTCAGCACCCTCCACATGGGGCTGTTTCATGGATGAGCTCGCTGCTGTCAGGCTCCACGACCTGGTGAGTCCACTTCCAGGTGCGAATCCCGGAGACACACTTGCTCACGGGCACAAGAAGGCAGCTTGAGCTGTAAGGGGGTGGGGTGGGGGGGACGGTGCAGTCAACAGGGAACCTTTTAATAAAGGACGATGCTACACAGCAGGCGTGCTTCATTTTTAATGAGGTAGAGCTTATGCCTGACAACCAGAGGCTCCACTGCCCTTCCCAATTTATTTTATTCCCAAACTCTTATCGGCACCTGATGTGCTACTTATTTTACTTATTGCCGCTGCATTTTGTCTCTCTCCCCTGCTAAACGCCAGCTTCTCCAAGGGCAGGGATTGTCACTTTGGTCACTGCTCTATAACCCAGGGCCTACCACGCAGTAGGCCCTCCGTAAATACTGGGTTGAAATGAATAAGAAAAGGCCAAATGGTTGAGAGAACCAAAAGCAGGTTGGGAATGATGTGCTCGATTACAAGGAAAATAAATTCACCAAATATGGTTTGATCGGTAATGTAGGAAAGTATTTAAAAAAAAAAGATTTGAACGCTTCTCCGCGATAGAAAACACCTGCACTTCCGGAGGTAAGCTGAGGGGAACTTCACTTTCCCAAATTCTGAGGTGTTTGTTATAACAAAAAGTATTCATGTTCTTAGTGTAGGTAGAAATAAAATTTTAATAAGGAGCTGTCAGCTAAATCCAGAGTGTGAGAAATTCTACAGGATAAGTGACTTTTCCCACAAATTAATGGCATTTTTTAAAGCAGGGAGGGAGGACTCTATCTCAGGGATTTAAAAGACATTTTAACTAAATGCAGTGTGTGTGTTTTGTTTGGATCCAGATTCAAATATCCAACTATAAAAAGACATTTTGGAGACAATTAGGGAAATGTGAATACAGATCATGTATCAGAAAGTTGCAGAATTATTAATAATCTCATAAACTATGACAGTGGAATTTTTGTTATGTTAAAAAAAACTTATCTATTGGAGATACATAGTGAGATATGGATGAAATGGTACAATATCTGGAATTTGCTTTAAAATATTCCACTGCAGAGTGGGAATTAGGTGAGGATTCAGTACAACTAAGTTGGTAAGTAAAACAAGATTCATTATTGATGATCACTAGAGCTGCATGGTGGGTGGGTACATGGAGGTTTATTACCTTTGAATATGCTTGTATATTTCTATAATCAGAAGTTTTTTAAAAGAATCAAATAAATAAAACAAAAATTCAAATAATATTTAAAAGCCCCAGCACGTGGTTACCCTCATTCTGCAGCAACTGCTGACTCTCTGACACCCGCACCCACTTACGGAAGAGGGAACCCAGGCACAGAGAATGGAGCATGTCACCCGAGGGCACGCCATGGATACAGACGACCCTGATGGGAACAGGAACTAGGCCTTTCAAGTTCCCCTTCCACTTGCCAAGCCCAGGATACTTTCCTGTGCCATAGGAGGAGACGATAGGGTGAGATAAGACAGGGCAGAGGCCAGGGTGGCAAGACAGACCAGGGAGGGGAGTAGTGGTGGGGGACGGTTAGGGGCGGGACTGACCATGATGGCAGGTACAGGGGGGTCTGAGGCACCTTCCGTGCTCCTTCTTGTCCCTTCCTGTGAGTGCAGAAAGAAAGCATCAATGAGAATGCTAACCAATAATAAGTGGGGAAGACGTACTGGGTTCCTGGGTCCTGAGGGAGGAGGGGTCAGGGGCCTGGATCCTGGGTCTGGGGGAGGAGGGGCCGGGGGTCTGGATCCTGGGTCTGGGGGAGGAGGGGCCGGGGGCCTGGATCCTGGGTCTGAGACGGGGAAGGGCTGGGGGTGTAGCCCTACACCTACCGACTGAATCCACTCCTTGGCCTCCCCAGTGCCAGCTCCCACCCCTACCCCAGCCCCTGCCCCTGTCCCTGCCGCAGCACGGGGGGCGGCGCCAGGGAAGCCCCGAGGAGAAGGCGCTGAGCCCAGGGCCCCCCGCGCCGGCCCGCAGGAGCTGGGGAAGATCCTCCAGGGTGTGGTGGTGGTGCTGAGCGGCTTCCAGAACCCCTTCCGCTCGGAGCTCCGGGACAAGGCCCTGGAGCTGGGGGCCAAGTATCGGCGGCCGGGGGCCTGGATACTGGGGCTGAGGGAGGAGGGGCCGGGGGTCTGGATCCTGGGTCTGAGGGAGGAGGGGCCGGGGACCTGGATGCTGGGTCTGAAGGAGGAGGGGCCGGGGGCCTGGATGCTGGGGCTGAGGGAGGAGGGGCCGGGGGCCTGGATCCTGGGTCTGAGGGAGGAGGGAGGGGCTGCCGTCTCACCCTGGCCTGGAGCAGCCGCTCCCTCTCTGCCACAGCTTGCTGCAGGAGCTGTTCCATGTGGGCGATGTCCGGGTGGAGGGCCCCACAACTGGGAGCAGAGAACAGAGACGGGGCAGGTTACAGCAGCCCGGCCTCTTCCCCCCATCTTCCCACCTTCTCCCTGATGTCTCACCTATTTCTGGGGCCACAGTTCAGCAGCTGATAGAGGGGGTGTCTCCCGGAGTCTCTGGCTGCTGGCGGGAGGGCCGAGGCCTCCAGGGCTCCTGCAGGGAGAAGGGCTGGGGGGCTGAGATGCTCCCTTGTCTAAGCCCCTCCACCTCTCCCCCAACAGAGGCATCCAGGTTCCTCCATCCTGTGCTGCAGGAGGGTGGTTAATGGGGGAAGAGCCTATCCGGGGGAGGGGTACGTACTCACCAGTACAAGAGAAGGACAGAGGCCGGGGGGATGCCCTCTGGCTCACTCTCTCTCCCCTCTTCCGGGGCAGGCTTCCAGTCCTCTGGAGGCCAATGGAGCCCTGAAAACACACGAAGCCCACGCACACAGGAAAAGATGCTCGGTCTCCACTATGAAGTTGGAGAACCGCCAAGTAAAACCACCATCTCACTGGCACAGATCAAAATGCCACTGTAAACGTGATGCTGAGTGAAAGCAGCCAGTCACAAAGGACCACACAGCGCGACATCCAGAATGGGCAGATCCAGGGAGACAGGAAGTGGGTTAGTGGTTTCCAGGGACTGGGAGGAAAGGGGAATTGAGGGGTGATGGCTAAAGGGTATGAGGTTTCTTTAGGGATAATGAATATGTTCCAAAATTGATTGTGGTGATGGTTGCACAACTCGGTGACTATACTAAAAACCCCTGAATTGTGCGCTTTAAACGGGTGAATTGTAGCATAGGTGAACTATGTATCTTGATAAAACTGTTAAAAAAAACCCCAAAAGCCCGCGGTGTTGGTGGGAGTGTGCGCAACCCAGGTGTGCTCCCACAATGCTGGGGGCCGTTTTATTGGAACAACCGTTATGGAGGCCAGTTTGGCTCTTTTTTTAAAGTCAACGAAAAAAAATAAGAAAAAGAAAAAGAAAAACAGAAAAGCAAATCAGAATGACAAATGTATAGGTACCTCTGAGCCCCAATTCCACTTCTAGGACTATACCTGTGGAGACACTCAGACATGCGCAAAATGACCTGATTTCAAGGTTAATCCCCACAGATGCCCGGAGACCACCTAAGTGCCGATTAAAAGGAGGCAGGGATAAACCAGGGATCATCCGCATGGAGGAAAACTCCAAAGTGTATAAAAAGGAGGAGGATGCTGTTTATATCAGACAGAATAACATCCAAGATAAAAGCAAGTATGGAACAGTGCAAAAAGAATACCACCTACGCATAAAAAGAGGGGGAAAGGATATACACGACTGTTTAAATACAGAGGATCTCTGGGAAGATGGGAGACACTAGTAACCCTGGCCACCCCTGGGAGGTGAACTGTGTGGATGAAAACAATGGTGGGAAAGGTCTTTTCTCTGAATATCCTCCCATGACCTTTGAACTTGGAACAAAAGGAATATTAGTTTAAAAAAAAATAATAATAAACATGATAACCAAATGCAACCTGTGTTCCTAGATCAGAAAAAAAGTGTTTTTTTTCTTTTTTTGTTTTTTGCTTAAAAAAAAATTTGTGGGACAATTGGCAAAAATATGAATCACATCTGTGGACTTGAATAATATTGTCTCAGTGGTAGCTTCCTGAATGTGATCCCTGTACTGTTGTTATGTACGAGAATGGCCTTGACCTTGGGTAATGAAAGTAGAAGTATTTAGGGGTAAAGGGGAATCATGCTAGAAAAGAAGAATAAACTGTGTGTGTGTATGTGGGTGGGTGTGTACAGAGAGAGAATAATAAAGCAAATGTCAAATGTGGTAAAATGTTAATCACAGAATGTGGGTGACAGGTATGCAGGAATTCTTTCTACTATTCCTGCAATTTCTGTAAGTCTTAAATCATTTCAAAATAAAAAAACTACCAAAAAATGAAATCGAAATTATTTGAGAGTAATAAAGACAGAAAACTGAAATCATTTCTTAAAGAAAAAAACAGCAAAAACTCTGCCTGGATAATAAAAATAAATAAGTTGCATAATTTGAACACCAGTAGGGATACTCACTGCTCAAATATATGTAATCCACAAGTTAATAATAATACTAAAATAAAAATTGAATTGGTCACCTTGGAGGATGCAGGAGAACCAACTCTTTATTCTGAAGACAGGAGAATGAAGTGAAACCATCAAGCATTTTCCCTGCATTTCTTACAAAAACCATATCCCGAGGTAACCAAATAATTAATGAAGGCAAGTCGCTTTATTTTTTTTCTTTTTTTTTTTTTTTTGGCTGCACCACCCGGCATGTGGGATCTCAGTTCCCCTCCAGTAGAAGCTCAGAGTCCTAAACACTGGACCGCCAGGGACCCCCTGGATGTGATTTTCTAGATTCGTATTATTTTAAAACGTTTTTTAGAATGGTGACCAATATTTATCAAATGCCAGACCCATTTAAGCTTATAAAAGCCCTGGGAGTCGGGAAAGTTTTGCTCTGCTTCACAAAGAGGAAACCGAGTCCCAAGTTCCTGTGGTTCTTCACTCTTTCCTTCCTTCAACTGATATTCCCAGCACTGCCCAGCTGAGAGACCTTAGATTGTTGGCACTGAGGGAAAAGGTGGGTAAGAGAGACCAAAGCCTTGTCTCCATGGCGCTGACATTGTAGGAACTGAATGAGTCATCGTACAAATAAGTGTATCATCAGAAATTGCTGCGAGTGAAGAGTGTGTTATAAAAGGGTGATATAAAAAAGGATCACCTTCCAACTGGAAGACCAGGAACGGCCTTCTGAACACTGAACCTAAGGCCCAAAAGATAAGAGCTGGCCAGGGGAAATTCCCTGAGAGTCCAGCAGTTAGGACTCCGGGCTTTCATTGCCAAGGGCCTGGGTTCGATTCCTAGTCAGGGAACTAAGATCCCACAAGCCCTGTGGCAGGGCCAAAAAAAAAAAAGAGTTGGCCAGCGGGGACTGAGGGGAAGGGTGTTCCAGGTGGCAGAATCAGCAAGTGCAAAGGCCCTGAGGGAGGAACAAGTATGGAGTGCTGGTGGGTCAGTGCTCCTGCAGCTGAGCAGTCAGTACAGGGAGGGGGATGGTGAGAGGTGGGCAGGGGTCAGACCACACAGGGACTTGTGGGCCATGGTGAGGAGACTGGGGGAATCATGGGAGGCTTTTGGTGGCAAGAGCTGAAGAAGGAGGGATGAAGATCACTCTGGCTGTTGTTTGGGGAATAAATTATTGGGAGACAAAAACTAAAATAGAGAAAATCAGTGAGGAGGCTGGTATAGGGTCACTAAAACCAGAGATGAGGGTGGGAGTGGGTGGAATAAGAATGATAATAATTATAATAATACCAATCAATATAACTCTAATCAGAGTAACAGGTGCCCACATTATTGAGCACCTGTTATGTGCCAGGCATCACACTAAGAGTTTTAATGCATTAACCAATGAATGCTGTTATTATTCCCATTTTGCAGCTAAGTAAATTGAGGCACAGAGCTGTATCTAAGATCAGCCAGCTAGGAAGTGGCAGAACAGGTACTGGAACCCAAGGGACTCTTAGTCATCACATGATCCTGGCAAGAAGGTATAGAATTTGAGAAGGATGTAATAGGACTTGGAGGGAGAGAGAGGAAGGGGCAAGGAGGAGTCATTTGTTAATCCCGGCATTCATTTATCCACTTGTTTACTGTTTATCTGGCTGAGTAAATAAACGCTCCCTGGGCTCCTCGTGTATCCCGAGGTCCCCGGTCGCTCCCTCTGAGCTGGTGCTAACCAGTCGCCCACTCAGGTTCTGAAGGATCCCTGAGAAATCCTCATCTCCCGAAAGGCACAGGCTGTGGAAACAGACAGCCTGGCTTCAAACCTAGCTCTGCTGCTTAGCTGGGTGTGTGACTTTGGGAAGTCACGGCTCTTCTCAGGGAGGTTCCCCCTCTGTAAAGTGAGCAACGTCCCGCTGCCCTGCCATGGCTGATGCAAGGATTCAACGAGTGACCTCATGCAAAGCACACAAAAGAGTGCCCAGCACGGCCACCAGCGTCCAGGGGTCAGTGTCTGGCCCCCAGGTGACACCCAGGTGCAAGGTGGGTATGGGATCCACGCCGGTGGGTATAGGGTCCACCTGGCCTTAGAAGTTCCATGTACACAGGAGCCAATGACTCAGGTAACACCTCTATAGGAATGGACCCAGCTTCACACCAAGTATTTATAGATACGCAATTTACTTGTAAGGGTCATATTTACCCTAAGTCGCGTTGCCTGGCAACACAGCTGACAATCCACCTCTATCCGCCCCCCCCCTTTTTTTTTTTTTCTTTTTGCGGTACTCGGGCCTCTCACCGTTGTGGCCCCTCCCGTTGCGGAGCACAGGCTCCGGACGCGCAGGCTCGGCGGCCA
>NW_021145867.1:0-40237 GCF_002837175.3 Physeter macrocephalus | reverse complement strand
GGGCACGAACCCGTGTCCCCTGCATCGGCAGGCGGACTCTCAACCACTGCGCCACCAGGGAAGCCCAATCCACCTTTATCAAGCTTCCAGCTAGAAAGTTACAAAAGCTCTGCTAACCCTTTACCCAGATAATAATAGGACCTACTTCTGCAGGTTCTTCTGAGCAAAAAATAAAACTATATATACATAAAATTTCATGAATATGTAATGTATATTATTGAACTGTATATCCATGAAACAATAATATATAATATTAGTATACAATAATATAATATATATTAGGTTGAAGCACTTCAAACTGTCAGTATTTGACTGTTTCTCACCTCCAAATAATAGCAACTTCATGTGGCTTGAAGGCATAAGATGGCTTTGAGCAGACCCTGGCCTCTACATTAAGCTCTTAAAATTAATATTAATATGAATTGTTGATATTAATTAATAAGATAATGTTGCTTATATTAGACAATATAAACAATTAAATATTATAACAGACAATATAATTAATTAGATAATAATTGATATTAATTTGTTATTATTATTTGGGTACAAAGACACACATACATGGATCTTCATAACAGCATTGCTTAAACTGCAAAAAAACTCCAATCACTATCCTCAGAGGGAGGGCTGGCTCAGTGCCTCCACGTAGAACTGTGTGCCACCCAGAAGCTCAGAGGGGTTCAGAGCATAGGCTCTGAAAACAGAGTGCCTGGGTTCAAATCCCAGCTCGGCCACATACTAGCTGGTTAAGAAACTTCCCCTTTCTGCCTCAGTTTCTTCATCTATAAAATGGAAAGAAGAACCCAACTTGTAGAGTTGTTGCAAAGACTAAATGAGTGAATCCACGTGAGGCATTTAAAACAGTGCCTGGCACGCTATGAAGACTCCACAAATGTTAACTGTCATTACGGTTGTTATTGTTTATATCATTATTACAGAGCCATTGAAAAGGAAGCGGCAGCTCTAAATATATCAGTGGAAAACAATCTCCACGACAGAGTCTTAAGCTAGAAAATAAAAGCCAACTAGTAGCTAATAGACATGCTTCTGAAAAAAACATTTACACGATAGAACAAGAGCTCCCAATTTCTAAGCGCTGGCCCCCTATCCACACGACTGAGACAAAACTCTTTTCATTGACTATTCACCCCTACCTCACACATAGCACTCTGCCACTGTCTACTCTATTTCATTTTAAAAGTTGGTAGCCGGACTTCCTTGGTGGTCCAGTGGGTCACACTCCACACTCCCAATGCTGGGGGCCCAGGTTCCATCCCTGGGTTCTATCCCTGGTCCGGGAACTAGGTCCCGCATGCCGCAACTAAGAGTCCGCATGCCGCAACTAAGAAAGATCCCACATTCTGCAACAAAGATCCCGTGGGCCGCAACTAAGACCCGGCGCAGCCAAAATAAATAAATATTAAAAAAAAAAAAAAGGTGGTAGCAACATACTCAATAAATGTTTTAACCCATTAATAAGCTGGGACCCCTGGCTTTAAGAAGATGTGGAAGAAAGGATATTCAAGAAACAAGTAGCTGCCCTGCTTTTGGGGAGGGAGCCAGGGGCCAGTGGGGCGGGGAGAGGAGGCCTTCTTATCAATATGCCCTGTTGGGTGGCTTTTAAAAGTTACACCTGGGCAGGCACAGTCCCATTTCTCCAGGGGAGGGGTGGGGTGTTAGGCAGAAGAGAGAAAACGAATAATAAAGTTGGAGGCTGATAAACATTAATACCACTTGATCAGCCTTCCCTCTCCCCCAGGCCCACCGCAGAGAAAGCCACAGTTACCAGCGAGACCCCGAGGTGACGAGGCATTGGGGGGGCACCTGGAGGGAGCTGTGAACGGAGAAGAGGCAGGAAGAGGTGGCGGCGGCAGCATGAGCAGTGGGGTCCTGGAGAACCAGCAACTGGTGGTCTGTCTTCTGGGTGAACAGGAGCTGCAGGAGAACAGGAGGGGTGGCTGGCTGCTGGAAGGATGCTCTGGCCCATGCCTCCAGAGCCAGCCCATTTCTTGGATGGAAAAACAAAGGCTCAAGGTCCAAGAGGGCTGAAACGTGGTCTCAGTGAGGGAGGACTATGGGCAGAGATGGCTGGTTCCCTGAGGAGGAGGACCTGGAGGCTGGACCTCCTGGGTCCCAGGGGGAAAAGGGATTAGGGGTTGAGAATTGTGGATCCCAAGGGAGAAGGGGGCAGGGGGCCTGGACTCCCGGGTCTGAGGGAGGAGGGGGCTGACAGGCGCATGAAATCCCCATACCTTGGTGAGGGCCTGGTTGAGCTCAGAGAAGTCCCTGCCAGGGGTTCCCTGAAGGCAATTAAGCTTAAGCAGTCTGCTCCGTTCCTAGGGGAGAGCAAGATATCAACGGTTGCCACAGCTCAGGGTCGGAAAGGGCCATCCCAGCAGCTCTCCCTGATGCCAGGAGACATCTGGGGTGCAGGGAGGCAATGGGATGCCCTAGGGGGAAGTGAGGAAAGTAGGACAGGTGCCTGGGGTGAACTTACCTGGGTCAGGGCCTGAAGGGCCTCCTCCTTCTTCTGGCTCAGCCCCCGGCTCTCAGCTGCCATCTGCTCCGGCAGTGACTTGAGCTGCTCCTCCAAGACCTGGATCCGCTGCTACAGGGCACCCCCCAGGGCCCTGGTTACTCAGCTACCCCAGGGTCCCCGGGCTGGTTCCCACAGAATCAGGTCCTCCTTGAGAGCTTGGGGTTTGCTCCACCCCATAACAGAGACCCTGGCATTTGGGTGCCTGGGAGGGGGTGGGGGACTTAGAGTTAACCTCCGTGGTGTCCTCCTCCCCTTTGGGGGGTCCAGAGAGACTTGAAGTGAGTTGGAGGGATGGAGGATCCAAAATCCAGAGACCGAGGAAGACGGAGACCCAGAGAAAGTCACCGTTGCCGAGAACAGAGAGAGAAAGAACGGGAAAGACAGAGACAAACCAGAAGAGATACAGAAAAGAAGAACCAAGACAGACTCCAAAAGACAGAGATGCAGAGACAAGACAGAAACAGACCAGAAACAGACAGAAGCCGTGAGACAGAAATGGGAAAAGAGACAGTGACAGGAAAAAGATCCAGAAATAAAGGCGGGGAAAGGAGACCCACATTAGAACTTTCTAATCCAAAACCCTGGGAACCTTTGTATTAAATACAGTCAAAATGTCGCTTTTTCCAGTGGGACTTGTCAGACCCTTGAATGTGAAGCCCCCAGAAAGGACTAGTGAAAGCATCATTTGGGATGAGGGCTTGAGAGGCAGGGAGCCTAGCGGCGAAGACCTAGTGGGTTCAGATCCCAGCTCTGTCCTTTATGAACTAAGTGACCGTGGAAAAGATTACTTGAGCACCTTGACCTTGAGTTTCTTCACTTATAAAATGGGAAAAAAATATTAAGACGTGTCTCCCAGGATTGTTGTACGGATTCAATGATTCAATATTCGTGAAACGTTTAGGACCATGCCCAGCACATGGTAGATGCTCAATAAATGTCAGCAACTGTCATTACTATTCTGAAGTACATGACACAGGGAAGACACGAGGACAAAGAAGGGAGCAGAGGAGACAGAGGGCAACGGCGAGGGAGGCAGGGCTAGCCCGGCCCGACTCACCCTGTGCCGCACCACACTGGCCTGGAGTTCCTGGACCTTGGGGTCCAGCGCCCGGGCCCTGGGACTGTCCCACTCCTCCTCCTCCCACTGGCTCTCCCGCTCCAGCTGCTGGAATTCCAGGTCCTCGTAAGCATGCTGGGCCACATCCAGCTGTTCCCTCATCTGTGGGGGAAACACAAAAAGGCTGGAGGCCTGGATCCCTGGGAACCAGGAGGGTAGTGGGCTGGGGCCAGGAATCCTGGGCAATGAGGGAGGAGGGGGCTGAGGATCTAGATTCCCGAGTCCTGGGGGTTAGGGGGCTGGGGCCCGAGCTACTACGTGGGTGGGGAAGCAGAAGACTGAGGGCCTGGATGTCTGGGTCCTGAGTGGCCTGGACACCAGGTTCCTGAGTGGGTCCAGTGGACCCTCACCTCCTGCACTCCCTGCAGAAGCCGCTTACGCTGGTCTTCTGGCTGCAAGTCGAGCTGCCCCTGGGCCTCCCGGAGTCTCTGGCGAAGACCCTCCACACGATCCCGCTCCTGGCTCAGGTGCCTCTGTTCCTGAATGAACAACCAGGCTCTTAGCCTCAGCCTGAGCACAGGGAGGGACACAGAGGCCAGCCGGGACCAGGCCAGCCAGATCTCAAATCCCTCCCTGTCTGGGGTGTTGGCTCCATGAGGGCAGGGACCTTGTTTGTCCGGTTCACACTTATACAGGCCCACCCAGGGCAGGTGTCAAGTAAACAGCTGTTTAAGAAATGAATGAGGGGACAGATGAATGGATAAAGAAGATGTGGTGTATGCACACACAACGGAATATTACTCAGCCATTAAAAAATGAAATAACACCATTTGCAGCAACACGAATGGAACTAGAGATGATCATACTAAGTGAAGTAAGTCAGAAAGAGAAAGACAAATACCATATGATATCACTTATATGTGGAATCTAAAATATGACACAAATGAACTAATCTATGAAACAGAAACAGACTCACGGACATAGAGAACAGACTTGTGGTTGCCAGGGTTGGAGATGGGGGAGGGATAGATTGGGAGCTGGAGTTAGCAGATGCAATCTATTATATATAGAATCGATAAACAACAAGGTCCTACTATATAGCACAAAGAACTATATTCAATATACTGTGATAAACCATAACGGAAAAGAATATGATAAAGAATGTATGTATATACATATAACTGAATCACTTTGCTGTACAGCAGAAATTAACACAACATTGTAAATCAACTATATTTCAATTAAATAAGTTAAAAAAAAATGAATGAGGGAATGAATGCAAAACATATCCAGGCTGGGTGATTGATACTGGGGACCCAGAAGGGGGTTTGACCTGGGCCCTGTGCTCCAGCAGGGGACACAGCCAGTTACAGTCTGGGACAACCAGGGCAGTGAAACGCAGAGACTGTGGGAACCCAGAACGCGGCGAGCAATTTCTACTGGGGTCATCCTAGGCTTCCTGGATGTGAGGATTTTAAGGTGAGCCTCAAAAAAACAGGGAGTATTTGGGAATTCCCTGGCGGTTCAGTGGTTAGGGCCCCATGCTTCATTGCAGGGGGCATGGGTTCGATCCCTGGTCAGGGAACTAAAATCCCACATGCTGTGTGGCATGGCTGGAAAAAAAAAAAAACAAAACGGGAGTATTTAGACCGGTGGAGATAGAAGGGGCTGGAAGGGCATTTTGGATAGAGGGGAACAGCATGGAGCAAATGAATGGAAGTTGAAAAGTACAGGAAGTGTAGGGACAAACTCTGGTCAAGAAGGGAGAAGGTGGGGTAGAGGGAAGAGATGGGGAGCACAGGTGGGAGATGATAGTGGAAAGGCAGGCAAGGTGCAGCTCACATTCGGTTTGGCCCACCAGGCTGAGGAGCCCTTATCCTGGGGCAATGGGGAGCCATGGAAGGATTGAAAGGATCTAGGTGTGGAATCATCCCTCTGGGAGATAGGCTTGAGGGGTTGAGACCAGCTCCTTCATGAGTCCTCCAAGCAATAAGAGTGAGGTGAGGTCTGAGCAGTGCAGATGTAAAGGAGACACACTAGAAAGAGAGGTTCAGGGAGCACAAAGAACAGGACACGGTGACTCACAGGCTTGGGGTGAGAGATAAGGAGGCAAGCAGAGCAAGGCTCAGGACTCTGACCTGGTGGCCAAAGGGACAGTGAGACAGGGACAGTGTGGGAAAGGGAGTTGCTGAGGTCAGCTTTGGATAAGGTGAATGAGAAGGGGCCAGACTCCTGAGTCTGAGGGAGGAGGGGCTGGGGGCCTGGACTCTGGGTCTGAGGGAGGAGGGGCTGGGGGCCTGGAATCCTGGGTTAGAGGGAGGAGGGGCTGGGGGCCTGGACTCCTGGGTTAGAGGTAGGAGGGGCTGGGGTCTGGAATCCCAGGTCCTGGGGGAGGAAGGAGCATCTAGGAACCAGTATCCTAGGAAGCGGGACACTTAGGTCTACATTTCGAGAGAGAAATCAGGGCTGCGAGAAATATAGGCTCTTTGAAGTAAATGAAGACTCAGGACCCAGCCCCAGGAAATTCCAATATATAAGGGCAAAGAGAGAGTTTGACAGAATTAGAAAGTTACCATTTTCCAACCTATACTGCCAACTGGTCCAAGCAATGACCACCAATGGATGTTAAAGCCTTTAGGTAAATAACTATTACGAAGGGATCAGACTGACCTCACTGAGGTCTGGAGGACCAGAGACAATGTCCCCCTGACCCAGCACACAGGAAGCAGTACAGCACATCTGAATTTGACCCAGCCTCTACATCTAACCAACCACCTGCTTCCAGGAAGAGAAATGAGATAAAGGACACCCCAGGCATGCAACCGGTCACACACTGACCATGGAACAGAAGACTTGGTTTCTCCAACAAACAGTACAGTAGGCAGGGACCATTAGAGGTGAAACAACACACACAAGGCATTTCACCAACTACAATATACTGGCTTTTGGGGGACCGGATTCAAACAGCCAACTGTTAACTGTTTTTGAGATGATCTCGGACCCATGAAAACTGACTGGAAATGAGATGGTATTAAGAACTTATTAATTCTTCAGGTGTGATAATGATATAGGGATAATGTTTTTTTAAAAGGAGTTCTTATCTATAAGATAAGAACTAAAGCATTGACAGGCAATATGATGTCTGGGATTGGCTTTCAAAACTAGGGACAGGGAAGCCAATTGGGGGATAGGAAACAGGAATGGAGGATTAATCCCTGCTGAAGCTGGGGAGCACGCCACCTGGCAGCCCGTCTGACGACGACTCTATTTTTGTTTGTTTGATGTTTTTCACAATATGACATTTAAAGAGCAAAGAGAGATGGGGCAAAGGAAGATGAACCAGTGAGTCAGGCCCCAAAGTCATAGACAAGGAGGGAGGAAGGAAACAGGAAGAGGCATAGGCCCACTCCCCACCCCCTGCCCCCAGCCCAGGGGTCCCCGTTTGGGGAATGGGGATACGCTCAGGGCCCAGGGCCCAGAAGCACCACAAGGAATGTCTGTCCAACAAGGCAGAAAACTGAGGAGGACCCAGCAGGGCAAACAGACCTGTTCCCGCTCCTCTTGGCCGCCCTTCTCTGCGTCCACCTGCTGCCCCAGCAGCTCCCAGAGCTGCTCCTCCTCCCGCCAGACGGCCACTCGCTCCCCAGCCAGTTCACCCCGAAGCAGGGTCACCTCCACCTCCATCTGCGGAGAGAATACAAGGACTGGGGCCCAGAGGCCTGGGTCTGAGTAGGAGGGGGCTGGGGGCTCAGACGCCTGGGTCTGAACGAGGAACCTGTGAATCTGAACTCCTGGATTCGGAGAGAGGATGGAGCTGGGCTCCCGCATTTGGAAAGGACCGGGAGTCTGGCCTTGCGCGGTTCCCCAAGAGTTGGGGCCAGAATTCCCAAGAGGTCTGCAGCCTCACCTGGATCCTCAGTTCCTTCCTCTGACGCTGTAGCTCCTTCACTCGCTGCTCCATCAAAGCCACGCGAGTCAGTGCCTCCAACTGCTGGGCTCGAAGCCGCCGAGCCGCCCCTCGCACCCCTTCCCCAGCCTGAGAGGCTGCCGGTGGCGTGGCCGCGATCTGAACGGCAGGCGAAGCCTCCGCCTGCGGTTGAAGAGGGCGTGGTCAATTGGGGAGGATTCGCCCCCTGCAGTCACTAAATAGGTCTGTTTTCCATCCCAAACATCCCCTCAGGCGGTCTGAGTCGGCGTTTAACTCTACCACCAAGTTCTTTTAATTCAAGGAGGGGAAGGTGCAGGTCCGGGGACCGCTCGGCCCCGGCAGGTGGCCCAGGGGCTCGCAGTCCGGTGAGGGGGCACAGAGCCGACACAAGGATGGTGTTTCTTTTTCTTTATCCAGTTCCCATTCTCTTGGCGTCACGTCTTCGAAGGTCCTGCATCTCTTTCTCTCCCCCCCGGGGCTCCTTGAGTCTCTCCCCCTTTTCTCTGGGCTTCATCTTCCTGACCCAGTATCTGTCTTCCGTCTCTGAATCGCTATTTCTCTTTCTCCCTCGGAGTATCTCCCTCTCTCAAGGTTTCTCTGTCTCTATTTCTGTTTCTCTGAGCATCTTTGTTTCTGAGTTTCTGTCTGATTCTCTATCCCCATCTCTCTGAGTCTCTGTCTCTGGTCTTTCAGTGTCTCTAGCTCTTTTGGGTCTTGGTCTCTGTCTATCTGGTCATTCTATACCTGTCTCTCTGTATCTCTGTCACTCGTTTGTGTCTGTCTCTCTGGGTCCCCCCGTGGCTCTCGCCCTCCGGTCCCTCACCGCATCGCGGCTGCTCTCCGTGCTGCTGCCTTCTCCCACTTCTTCCTCTTCCTCCGCCTGCTGCTCAGCCCCTTGGCCTCTCGGAAGCTCTGCTGAGGCCTCGGGCACCTCCTGCTCGCGGGAGTCCTCGGGGAGCTCCCGGGGCTGGGCGGCCCCTTGAGCTCGGACCTCCGCGTCGCACTCGGGGACCGCGGGCGGTGGGGTCCCCTCGTCCGGGCTGCTCCGTGTCCCCATGGCCTCTGCGGACTCCTGTCTGTTGGGCGGAGCCTGGAGTTCGGGAGGCGTGGCCCGGAAGCGTGGGGGCGGGGCCCAGGAGGGCTCAGGGCCCCGCCCGAAAGCTCTAGAGAGCGCTCCAGAGGCGGGGCCCTAAGAGTTCAAAGGATGCGACTGAGCATTCCGGAGGCACGGTCTGGAGTTTCTAGGGGCGGGGTTCGATGGCTCCTAGGGCGTCACTCCCCCGGAGGCTTGACCAGAATTTGAGTCCGGGGTCCTAGTCCGCCCCCTACCGGCCTCTCCCTGCTATCCAGGTGTCGAGACCTGTACTCTCCCAGAAGCCCCGCACAATCCCTTGGACCACTTTAGAGGGACCCCAACACCTACTCCTTCGTGGACTCAGGAGTCGGGTTCCGCCGCGTCCTCTCTGGAGCCCAGTAATCTCAGCTCCGACCCCACTGTGCAAGGGAGCGGGCCCCCTGCCGCCTCACCGAGGGATCCAGGAGTCGGGGCTGCTGGTCTCTCTCTGGACGAACCAGGGGCCTTGAATCCTCGGCTCCTCCCGGAGCTAGATTGCGGAACTCCAGCCCCCTCCACCACCCAAGCCCCGGCCCCCTCACCGGCTCAGGCTTCGGCGCGCTCCCTTCTGCGCTCCGGCGCTGCAGTTTCTGCCCACTAGACAGGTGGCTGGGCAAGAGGGAGGAGAGAGAGGCTGCTCTGTCCCCCTTCCCAGCAGCCCGGAAGTGGAGGGGGGACAACAGGTCCAACAGCTCTCGAGGGAGGAGGGAGCGACCAGCTTGCCCCGCCCGCAGCCGCGGCATCCGGCCATCCTGGCCCCACCCTCGGAAAGCCCAGCATGACGACCCCCCAACTCTGCCTCCAGCGCCCCCATTCCTCCCCCCTGGAGGGCCAGGCGCCTTGGTCACCTATGTATAATGTCCAGACCCTGGGAATCCTGAAATGAAGAGGGGAATGGAGATAGGGGCCTCTCCCCTCTAATGAGCCCTTTAGAAGGGCCCCGACCGGTTTGGGGAGCTGGGCAACGGGAGGAGGGTGCCCTGAGCTGAGTCAGAGACCCGCCCAGAGACAGGGGGAAGTATGTTCCCCCTACCACCACTTTGCTATGGGTGGAGGGCAGAGGTTAAAGGTCTCAGCCAGACCCTTTCCTCTCTGGGCAAAAACAGGAAAATAACTGGTATGTGAAAAAGGATCACTGGATATCAGGAGCTATGTGTATAAAGTATAAACATTTTACACGCATTAATTTATTTCATCCTTACAGCGGCCTACAGTAAAGAAAGGGATTACTATCTCCATTTTATAGTTAGGAAACTGAGGCTGAGGGGGACAAGTGTCCAAAAAGTCTACACATGTTGTTAATGTTAACACCATATTTGTTCTCTGGAAAGTCCATGGTCTTTACCATTAGGCATCCTGTCACTCAAGCCAGGAAGTGCCTCAGAGATCATTTCAAATGATAGTAACAATAATAGTGAACACTGTGCAGGCAGTGTACCAAGCACTTCATACATATGGACTCATTGGATCATCACAACACCCTATTATTATTACTATTATTCCCATTTTACAAATGAGGAAACTGAGGCTTGGAGAAGTGAAGTACCTTATTCTGGGTCTCATGGGGCAAGTGGTTTAAACTCAAGACTGTTCTAATCCAAGGAGCTGAGGAACCCTGCCCCAGATATCTGTTTGCTTCTATCTTATGAGTTAGAAAATCTCCTCAGGCTCCCAGGACCTTTACGCTGCCTTGCTCCCTGGCCTATCCAGGGACCAGAACTAACCACAGGCATCTCAGCTCAGAAACCCATTGGGTCCCCCAGAAAACAGAAGTCAGATTCAAAGGAAAAAAATATATATTTTTTATTTAAGAATCTTGAGAGGCTGGTAAGGGAGGGGAAGATAAGAGAGGCTCTGGTGATGGCACCGCTCCCCTCACCCCACCTAGTGCATTATTAACAGGATATGAGCACCTGAGAGTCAGGAAGGGGGGGTCTGGATCCCACAGCGCATGTTAGCTGGAACAGCAAAGTCTGAAAGGAAGAAGCTAAGGGTGAAACCAAGGGGCCCAGGCAGACCCTCCCGCTCTCTCTATGCCCCACTGGGGACCCAGAAATCCTAATGGTCCTTCTTTGGGAAACTAGAGTTCTGGCCCCGAGGCCCCTCCATCCCTCAGACCCAGGAGTCCAGATTCCCAGCACCTTCTCCCTCAGACCCAGGAATCCAGACCCCAGCACCCTCCTCCCCCCCAACTGCTCACCTATCTGCTGAGGTTTGGGCAAGTTCAGTTTGCTCATGACCTTGACAAACTCCTCACAGCTGAGGGTGAGCCGGGGGTTTAGAGTTCGCTCCTCCTCCACAGTGGATACTGTGAGTCCTAGTGGCCAAGAGAGGGGGAGGAATGTTGAGCCGTCCAGTGCCTTGGGCCTCCCAGAACTACATTTCCCAGGAGGCCTCAGGGCGCCTTTCTGGCCCAGGGCTAACAGATTGCTTTCCCTCCTCAATGGGCACTACGGGAAATGTAGTTTCCCACAGTTCCCTAAGTTCTGTAAGGAAGTCCCAGGAAAGCCTATGCCTTCCAGATTCTAGGCATCGTAGTTTCTACATCCACACTCAGTACACCTAAGCACTTGATCTTTTTGGCCAGAGGAGTTCCTGGGAATTGTAGTCTGCAAGCCACAGCGGTATGGCGCTCCCTCTCAAATAGTAAGTTATGTAAATCCCACACCTCCTCCAGGAAGCCCTCACCGTGGTAATCATGAGCAGGGTAGATCAGACAGTCTCCTGGAAGTGTGAAGATCTTTTCATGAACTGAGTGGTACAAGGTCTTAGCACAGCCTGGGGAGGGAAAACTCAGAGGTCAGTGGAGCAACAGGATGAGAGAAGCTCCCAAATCCCTTCCCTTCAGGAAAAGGATGAGAGGATAAAAATCACTGTAGCTAAACCATCTCCCTCATTTTCTGCCAGTAGCCCTTTGACTGGGTAGAGAAAGAGAGGGAAGGGCATTCTAGGCAGGTGGAACAGCATATGCAAAGAATTGGGAAATGGTGAGAATTCAGCATGACTGTAAACAAGGTTGGGATATGACCCTGAAGTACCAAATGCCCTCACTCTGGGGATGCCAAGAAAGAATTCTGGGCAGGGAAAATGGATGGGAAGGTAAGAAACTGAAGACATGAGGCCAAAGAGGATAGAGCCATGGTTCTGACAAGAAGCTCTGAGTCCTAAGTTGGGACAGGGACAAACCTCTCTGGAATGTTCTGTCACCTTTCCTTTCAGCCTAAATCTTTCGATCTCATGACTGTGTTGGGGATGGATAAATGGGAGATTAGGAGCCTCAGAGAGAAAAAGATAGAGACCAAGATGGAGAGATAAGGAAAGAGGAAGAAAGAGGCAGCCTGGGGATCTGGTTACCCATGGCCAGCTCAGCTTGCTATGGCTCCGTCTCTTTTCTCTCATCCAGCCTTGCCCGCCTCCTGCAAGGCAGCTAAATCCTCCCAATCTAGTGTCCACCTCACATTCACACACATACTCAAATCTCATACCCTGATATTGTGAAAGTAAACACCCTTCCCGCAGCGAAACCCCTTAATCTAATTGCCCCCAGCAGCTAAACCCCAAATGTAACACCACTTCCTAGCAATTAAACCACTGAATCTAGCAACCTTCTAGCAGCTAAATTGCTAAATCTAACTTCCCCCCGCAGCTAAACCCCTGAATCAAACTCCACACCCCGCCCCGCACCAGCTAAACCCCTTATGAGAGGTTAAAAATATGCCCATGAACTCTTTGAAACTCTTCTCTTGAAAATGTGACACATAATTCCCCTTGCCTTGACTTAGTGGTCTGGACTAAGTGACTTGCATCTAATAAATAGGATATGGCAGAAATAACAGAGTTTAACTTCTGAGACAAGCTCATTAAAAAAAAAAAAAATTAGGTCTTCTGTCTGTCTGTCTCTCTGATTGTTCCCTCTGGGAGAATCCAGCTGCCATGTCATGAAGACACTCAAGCAGCCCTATGGAGAAGTCTGCATTGTGAGGAACTGAGGCCTCCTGCCAGCAACCAGCAAGAGCTCACTGGCCACGTCAGTGAGCCACCTTGGAAGTGGGTCCTCCAGCCCCAGTCAAGCCTTCAGTCAGCCCTGGCCAGCAGCTTGGTTGCAACCTCATGCAAGACCCTGAGCAAGAACCATCCAGTTAAGCTTCTCCCAGAGTCCTAACTCTCAAAACCTGTGTGAGATGATGTTAATCATTGTTTTAAGCCACTAAGTTCTGGGGTGATTTGCTTTACAGCAATATATAACTAACACACACTCTTGACTCTAACTGTCCCCCAACCACTAACCTCTGAACCCAACTCTCCTCTACTCCATCACTAAACTCCTTGAATCTAATCCTGACCCCCTAAAAGTCTAACATTCATTCATTCATTCTTGCAACTGACACTTAAAACCCTGGCACCCACATAACCATACTAAGATCTCGGGCTGGGGAAAGGGGCCTGTGACCTTGCTGGAAGTCTGTCCGCCCACACCCTCGGATAAGCAGGGCATCTCCAGTGAAGGCCATGCTGTGGTCATCCAAGACGAAGGTGACACAGCCTGGGGTGTGGCCCGGGCTGGCCCGGGTCTCCAAGGTCTGGCAGAGAAGGAGAGTACAGAGTCACCAATAAGGCTGTGGCTTTACTCTCATGGTGAAACTGGCCTTAGAAGCCCCCCACCCCATCCCATCCCAGGGTCACATCTAGATAACCTCTTTCTGATAAAAAAACACTGAAGTTAGATCCTGGACTTAAACCTCACTCCAGAGTAAACTCCCCCAAAATTAAAAACTTAAAGCAAGAAAATAAAATCATAAAACAGTGACAACAAAAATACAAATAAATATATGATCTCTGGTTAGAGAACATCCATCCCAAAAGTCACAAGTCATTAAGGGAAAGATCAATGGTTTGAATTTAAATAAATTTGATGTTTCTGAATGGCAACAACATCATAAACAAAATTTGAAGGGAATCAACATGGTGGCAAAATATATTTGTAACACAAATACACCACATAGTAGTCAGTGTACTTTATGTACAAACAGATCTTATATATCAGTAAGAAAAAGATAAGCACACTAATATAAATATGGAATACTAAACAGTCATTTAAAATTGTCATTGAGGGCTTCCCTGGTGGCGCAGTGGTTGAGAGTCCACCTGCCGATGCAGGGGACACGGGTTCGTGCCCCGGTCCAGGAAGATCCCACATGCCGCGGAGCGGCTGGGCCCGTGAGCTATGGTCGCTGAGCCTGCGCGTCCGGAGGCTGTGCTCAGCAACGGGAGAGACCACAACAGTGAGAGGCCCGTGTACCGCAAAAAAATAAAAAAATTAAAATAAAATAAAATAAAATAGTCATTGAAATAAAATTCATTGATGCTATACAGAAACATTTAATGGCAGGAAAAGATATTTACTATCCAGTAAGTGCAAAAAACAGGTTACAAAGCAACTTATACAATGTCATCTCTTTAAAAAAATTTGCCCATTAACTCAAAATATTTTTTTTCTTTAGGTTTTTCCTATATTATCTTTGTTTTTTACAGTAAACATGTCATTTTATTTATTTATGTATTTTTAAAACACGTCATTTTATAATCAAAAATAAAACAAAAATTCAGGATAAACGAAAGATCTAAACATAGAAAACCCAAAAAATTCCAGAAGGAAATATAGAAGAATATATATATTTATAAATACATATATATTTATATATATAAAATGTTGAGGTAGAAAAGGTTTTTCTAAGCATGATAGGAAATTCAGAGGCCATAAGGAAAAACAGGAACAGATGTGACCACATAGTTTAACTTCATTACAGAAAAAGACAAAAATCAGAGTGACAAGACAAAAAAACTCAGAGACAACATTAGCAGCATGTATAAGAAAGTATTAAAAAGTGTGAATAGTCATAATATATAAACAGCCCCTAAGCATCAATAAGAACCCCCAAAGAAAAATGGGCAAAAGAAAAAACCAGGCAATTCATGGTAGAGGGAACAAATAGTCAAAAAACATCTCATAAGATGTTTGATCTTTCTTAAAAGAAAGGAAGGGAAGGAGATACCTGAAACCCCTATTTTTCACCTAACAGATTGGCAGTTGTCAGAGTTGCTTAGGGTGCTTGAGGCAAACCCTTTCATCCCCTGGGATGTGAGTGCAACTCAGTATAGCCATTTTAGAGGGCAGCTTAGCAGCGTCTAGCAACATCGCAAATGCACATACTTTCTGACCCCTCAAAACCACTTCTAAGACTCTGTGGTTGGGTTTCCCTGGTGGCGCAGAGGTTAAGAATCCGCCTGCCAATGCAGGGGACACGGGTTCGAGCCCTGGTCCGGAAAGATTCCCACATGCCACGGAGCCGCCACAACTACTGAGCCTGTGCTCTGGAGCCCACGAGCCACAACTACGGAAGCCCACGCCTAGAGCCTGTGCTCCACAACGAAGAGCAGCCCCCGCTGGCCGCAACTAGAGAAAGCCCCGTGCAGCAGCAACAAAGACCCAGTGCAGCCATAAACAAATAAATAATAAATAAATCTATATATTAAAAAAAAAAGACTCTGCGGTTAAGAACCCCTGACACATGAACACATAAACAGCATCCAGGGAACCCCGATTATCTAAATTCCCACACTCAGTTCAGGGAAGCAACTGTCAGAAAAAATTTTTATCCCAATGATCTAACAATCACTTAAAAGATTAGTTCCCACTCACATATCACTCCTCTTCTCTTAATAGACGCCCCTCCCACCAATTAGCATCTTCGTCCAGGTCAGTCATCTGCTAATTGTTGAAGGACACCATGCGCAGATTCTGTTTCCACACCCAATATCCATTCTAACCTTCCCCACTCACAGATCTCCAATTTGGTCTGGGGCATCAGTGTGCCCCGCCAAGCACTTTCCCAGCCTCCATGACAGCCTGGGTGGCCTCTGGCACAGTTCTCTGGCCAATGAGATCTCGATAAGTCTCCTGAGGATTTCTGGGAAAGCTTTTCCCTTCCTGATAAAAGGGACTGGCACCTGCCCTTTCCACTTCATCTGGCTCTGAACACCAGGTGTGATGGCTGGAGCTGCAGCAGCCATCTTGCAACCATGAAGAAAAAAAAAAAAACCAAGAGAATCCCACAAATGATGGTGCTGCTAAATTGAAGAGAATAACTACCTTCTTCCAAATTTCCTGTTATAGGAGAAAAATAAACTATTTATTTAAGCCACTGTATGGGTTTTTCCGTTACTTTCTGCCAAATACCTTCCTAGTTCATCTACAATAGAAATATATGGGCAGGGCTTCTCTGGTGGCACAGTGGTTAAGAATCCGCCTGCCAATGCAGGGGACATGGGTTCAAGCCCTGGGCCGGGAAGATCCGACACGCCGCGGAGCAACTAAGTCCGTGCGCCACAACTACTGAGCCTGTGCTCTAGAGCCCGCGAGCCACAACTACTGAGCCCACGTGCCACAACTACTGAAGCCCGCGCGCCTAGAGCCTTTGCTCCACAACGAGAAGCCACCGCAATGAGAAGCTCCCGCACCACAACAAAAGTAGCCTCCACTCGCCACAACTAGAGAAAATCAACAGGCAGCAACGAAGACCCAAGGCAGCCAAAAATAAATAAATAAATAAATTTATTTTTTAAAAAAATAAATATATGGGCAATGCAAAACAAGTGCAAAGCAAAATCACAAATCTTGCAAAATCTTGGCAAAATCACATCCCCTGGCCCCCAAAATTAACATTACCTTTTGGTAGTAGAGGGATGATCTTTCACTTTTTATTTTGTATGTTTCCATACTCTCTGAATTTTTCTTTTTTTTTAAACAAAAAGCATGGGAGTCTTTTGAACTAAAAAGGGGGATGGATATTCAGGAGTAACGTTCAAAATATTTAACCATAGTTATGGCATGGGTATTGGCCAATCAGAAGGACGTCAGTTGTAAACAACCAGTAGTTAGAGTATATACAGTTGACCTTTGAATAACACGGGTTTGCACTGTGAAGTCCACATACAGACGGATTTTTTTCAGTAGTAAATACTACAGTACTACGCGATCTGGTTTGGTGAATCTGTGGATGCAGAGGAACCGCAGATAGAAGGACCAACTGGAAGATATACCCCAATTTTTGAATGTGGGGAGGGTCAGTGCCCCTAACTTCCTAGGTTGTTCAAGGATCAATGGTATATGGTATATATAATTGTCTTATGTGTATAAATTGAACAAAATTTTAATATCAGTTGAACACAATCCAGCTTGCCACATAGATCAAGATTCCCTAGGCCCTTAGTGACTGAGTCTGTGTCGCAAGTGGCTTTGCTGATGATCAGCCTCCCTGTTTATCTTTCCCTTCTCTGGAATATCTAGAATTTATCCTCTATCAACCCCCATAATCCTGCCCATCTCAGGCCTCTCCTGCTTGGGCCAACTGACAGCCTCCTCCCTGGCCTAACAGCCTCTAATCCACCTCCTACATGACCCTGAGGGGGGTTTTCTATCACCCAGATCCAATTTTGTCCCTCTCTGCTCAAAAACCTTCCCTAGCTTCCACTGCCCCCAGGGCAGAGTTCCAGCTCCTCAGCCCCTGCTCTGGTGCCTGCTCACTTTTACAGCCCCATGTCCTATAACATCCTCCTTTCCCCAGCTACTCTGAACCCCAGAGTCATTTCCAGAAAATAGCACACTTCTCCACACCTCTTTGCCCCTGCAATTTCCTCTTCTCCCATCAGTCCAATCTACCTACTCTTTAGAAGCCTGGCATTGATTACCCTTTTTCCTGTACCAGGTTCTCTGCTAAGCACTTTACATGACTGAACTCATTCAGGCCACACACATCCTTATGAGGTAAGTACCACTCCTGTCCCCATTCTACAGATGAGGAAACTGAGGCACAGGATGAGAATGAACAAACTATAACTATATGCGACAATATGGATGACTCTCACAGACGTAACCATGAGCAAAAAAAAAAGTGGGCTAGACATAAAGAGTGGAGTGGGGATGAGTGGGATAAAGTGGGAAATCTCAGTGTGCCTGGTACACAGGAAGGGTAAGTGGTATTTCATGAAGCTGAGGTTTCAGTACTGAAACCAGATGTAAAATATTTCTCTCTTGGTGAGGGCCCATGGATTAGTGGTTAGGAGCAGTCTCTGGAGCCAGGTGACATGGGTTCTAATTTTGGCTCTGCTATTACTAGCTGTGTGACCTTGGGCAAGTTACTTCACCTCTCTGGGCTTCTCTGCTCATTTGTAAAATGGGCATAATAATTGTCCCCACTTCACAGGGCTATTATAAAGATTAAATTATTTCATGTACGTAAAGCATTTAAAAAATGCCCAGGGAATTCCCTGGAGGTCCAGTGGTTAGGACTCCAAGCTCTCACTGCCATAGGCCCAGGTTCGATCCCTGGTCAGGGAACTAAGATCCCATGAGCTGTGTGATGCGGCCAAAAAGAAAGAAAGAAAAAAAAGCCCAACACAATAATTGCTATATTATAAAAATAATAATGTTTTAAAATTCTAAATACACTGATCTAGTGGAACCACCAGGTGTCCTGGGTTCAATTCCTTGCTGAGCCACTTTCTCAGTATAACTTTTGGGCAAGTCACTTTCCCTCTCTGCACTCCCTTCTCTGTAAAATGGGGAAAATGTGTCTGATCTCACTATGTGGTTAGGAAGGTTTAATGAGATCTATTTGTCAGAAAAGACACAGTGGAGGCTCAAGAACCAGGTTCAGCCATAGCAATGTTTTGTTTGGACTGCTCAGTAGTTATTAAAAGTTTGAATTTGTTGTTTACCCTTAACATTTGGAAGATTTTTCAAAAATGTATATTTGCAGGACTTCCCTGGTGGCCCGGTGGTTGAGAATCCACCTGCCAGTGCAGGGGACACGGGTTCAAGCCCTGGTCCCAGAAGATCCCAAATGCCATGGAGCAACTAAGCCCGTGTGCCACAACTACTGAAGCACACGGGCCTAGAGCCCGTGCTCTGCAACAAGAGAAGCCACTGCAATGAGAAGCCTGCCACTGCAACGAAGACCCAACACAGCCATAAATAAATAAATTTTTTTTTAAAAAAAGTATATTTGCAGCTTCTAATTAAAAAAAAAAAAAGTCTTTACAGTAGACAGACTACATTCCCAAGCATGAATAATCAACTTGAATTATGTAGTGGGTGTCCTCCATAAATGGGGCACACACCCCAACACTAGTCACGGGTCCCACCTCTCCCTGCTGCCAGGAAGTGATATTTGATTCTGAAAATTTTGTGAGATACATGCTGAGAAAATGCACTTTCTCACAATGCTAAGTGAGAAACAAAACACTCAGTATTTGTTAACTATTATTAAGTTATTCATTATTATCATCATCAATAGAGAAATATCTGCAATCTACTTCAGTTAACAGCAAAGAGAAGTTTTCAAAGAACAAGTTAAATAACACCAGGAGGAAACAACCAGACACATCCAGAAAGTGGGATATTCTGCAAGACAACAGGCTGGGAGCTTCAAAAGTCAATGTCATGGGGCAGAAAGGGTATGAAACTGTTCTAGATTAAAAGAGACTAAATGGGGCTTCTCTGTGGCGCAGTGGTTGAGAGTCCACCTGCCCATGCAGGGGATGCGGGTTCGTGCCCCGGTCCGGGAAGATCCCACATGCCGCAGAGCAACTAAGCCCGTGAGCCACAACTACTGAGCCTGCGCTCTAGAGCCCGCGAGCCACAACGACTGAAGCCCGCGTGCCTAGAGCCCGTGCTCTGCAACAAGAGAAGCCACTGCAATGAGAAGCCCGTGCACCGCAATGGAGAGTAGCCCCCGCTCGCTGCAACTAGAGAAAGCCCGCGCCCATCAACGAAGACCCAACACAGGCAAAAATAAATAAATAAAATAAATAAATTTATATATTAAAAAAAAAAAAAAAAAAGCGCTGTTTGGCAGCTTCTGCTAAAGTTAAATAGGTGTCAGTTCTAAGACTCAGCAAGCCCACTCCCTGGAATTGAGGGTAATGTCCACCAAGAGATTTGTACAAGAATCTTCAGAGTAGCATTATGCACAATAGCTCCAAACTAGAATCAACCATCAAAAGGAGAATGGATATAAATTGTCATCAATTCACACAGTGAAATGCTCTTTGTCAGGGGTTGGCAAACTATGGTCAGTGCACCAAATTTGGCCTGCCATCTGCTTTTATAAGAATGACATTTCATGCCACATGAAAATTATTGAAATTAAATTTTCAGTGGCCATAAATAAAGTTTTACTGGAGCCCAGCCATGCTTATTCATGCATGCATTGTCTGTTGCTGCTTTCACACCAATAGGAAAATTAAGTAGTTACAACAGGGACCATATGGCCTGCAAAACTGAAAATATTTACCATCTGGTCCTTTACAGAAAAAGTTGGCCAACCACTGCTCTACAGCAAAAAAGGAAAGAACTACAATTATATACAATAGTAGGTAGAGTGAAAGAAGCAGACATAAGAGTACACACTGGTTCCTGTTTGTAAGGTCCAGAACAGGCAGAACTAATCGATGATTAAATAAGTCAGAAGAACGGTCCCTTGGTGGGGCTGTCAACGGCCAGGAAGAGGGACAAGGAAGACTTCTGGGGCGATGGGCATGTTCTGGATCTGGATCTGGGCGGTGGATACTCAAGTATAGACATATGTTAAAATTTACCAAGCTGTACATGTGCAATATGTGCCCCTTTTACTGTATAATATGCATGTTACAGTTCAAATTTTTTAAGTGGGAGGAGGAAAATGAGAGGGAAAAAAAGTGCCCATCTCCAAAGGTTTATAAAGAACTCAGATGAAAACCAAACAAAATGCTGAGCAATCATAAAGACAGATAATTACAAGTGGTAACAAGGATGCAGAGGGACTGGAACCCTCACACAACCGCTTATGGGAACATAAAATGGTATAGCCACTTTGGATAACTTTTTTTTTTTTTTTTTTTTTTTTTTGCGGTACGCGGGCCTCTCACTGCTGTGGCCTCTCCCGTTGCGGAGCACAGGCTCCGGACGCGCAGGCTCAGCGGCCATGGCTCACGGGCCCAGCCGCTCCGCGGCATGTGGGATCTTCCGGCCTCTCACCGCTGTGGCCTCTCCCGTTGCGGAGCACAGGCTCCGGACGCGCAGGCTCAGCGGCCATGGCTCACGGGCCCAGCCGCTCCGCGGCACGTGGGATCCTCCCGGACCGGGGCACGAACCCGCGTCCCCTGCATCGGCAGGCGGACTCTCAACCACTGCGCCACCAGGGAAGCCCCTGGGTAACAGTTTTTGATAGCAGTTTGGCAGTTCCTCAAATTGTTAAACAGAGTTATCATATGATCCAGTAATTCCATCCTAAGTATATACCCAAGAGAGATGAAAACATACATCCACACAAAAACCTGCACATGAATATTCATAGTGGCATAATTCATAATAGCCAAAAGTGGAAGCAATTCAAATGTCCATCGACTGATGAATGAATAAATAAAATGTGATATATCCATACAATGGAATATTATTCAGCAATAAAAAGAAATGAAACACTGATACATGTTACAATATGGGTGAACTTTGAAAACATTACGGTCAGTGGCAAAAGCCAGTCACAAAGACCACATATAGTATGATACCATATCTCTATGCAATGTACAGAATAGGCAAATCTATAGAGACAGAAAGTAGGTTACTGGTTAGTACAGTGAAAGAGGGGCACGCTGGGGTGACAGCTAAGGGGTGTGGGGTATCTTTCTGGAGTGATGAAAATATTCTAAAATTGTGATGATGGATGTACAACTCTGAATATACTAAGTCACTGAATAGTAAGTACACTTTAAATGGGTGAGCTGGATGGTTTGTGAATTATACCGATAAAGCTGTTTAAAAAAAGCAAGCAGGGACTTCTCTGGTGGCGCAGTAGTTAAGAATCCACCTGCCAATGCAGGGGACACGGGTTCAAGCCCTGGTCCGGGAAGATCCCACATGCCGCAGAGCAACTAAGCCCGTGAGCCACAACTACTGAGCCTGCGCTCCAGAGCCCACGTGCTGCAACTACTGAAGCTCACGCACCTAGAGCCTGTGCTCTGCAACAAGAGAAGCCCCCGCTCGACGCAACAAGAGAAAGCCCACGCGCAGCAACGAAGACCCAACGACCCAGTGCAGCCAAAAATAAATAAATACATTTTAAAATAAAATAAAATAAATAAATAAAAAACCCAAGTACTAAAGCTAAATCTTCCACAGCTAAGCCCTTCCATGTTGATTCATTGAAAACATCACTCATCCAGCTTAACAAAGGGCTCTTCTTGACACAAAACTCCAACCATTTCTAACACCTCTAAGGCTTCTCAACCCAAGAAATGCTTGTTAGCACCTGCTTATTATGTACAGTGCACCTAAATGTACAACGCATTTTCTTTTTTACCTGCTTCCATAAAAAGGCTTGAAATAAAGAGGCTGTAACCAGTGGAGCTAAACCCTCTGATCCCACACACAGCCTATATTTCCCCAAAACAATCTGACTCAGTTTAACTGGCCTCGTTTAGCAAAACCCTCTAACTTGGAGGCCAAGTCCAAGTGACATTCTGTCCCCAAAGCCAGCCAAACTCTCTAAGTCTTTAGCAACTTTGATCAGGAAAAAGCCATGCCAGCTGTTTCCTCTCCCTCTGAGGGGCAACCCTAGCACCCTGCTCACCCATTGTATTGCCCTGGGTTGAAATTCTGGCCAGAAACCTGCTGATTCTGCTCGGGGCAAAGAAAGGAGATGAGGTAGGAACCTTCAGACCATTCCTGTGTGAGGCAACAGCAGGGCTGGGGTTAGGGTGAGGCAAGGTTAGGGTGAGGCTCCCTATAGGCTGGGGTTAGGGCGAGGCTCCCTATAGGATGCTATAGGGAGCAACATTTAAGGAGGCGCCCACTCGAAGGTGCCAGCCCTGCCTTTGCACCACCCTGAGAATGAGCGCCTCCTTGAATGTTGTGCCCTGGATTCCTCTCTTGCCTCACCCCAGTCCAGGCTCTGGGCAACTGCCTGCGCCTCCCTCCAACAGTGGCTCTGGGAAGACAGGGATGGGTCTCTCCCTCAGCTGTGACCTTGTAATTCCAGATGCCAGTCAAATTTATGACACTCCAGGTCAAAGGAGTTGCCCCAAGGTTATAGGAAATGCCATAGATGTTGTTGACTTAAGGGGATGGGCTAGAGACACACCTGCCCAGAGCCTCTTGGCTCAGTTTTTCACCTGGGTTTATGGCGCCCTTCTCCCTGAGACAGAAACTCAGGGATCAGGGACCCAGGCCTGGGGCCCCTCCTACCCCAGGACTCAGGAGTCCAGGCCCCCAAGCCCCTCTTCCCTTTAGTCCAAAAACTCCAGGCCACCACCCTCTCGGGGACCCAGCATCCAACTCACGAAGCGCCCGAAGTGGATGGGGTCTCCATCCTCAATGTGCATGTCAGCCTGGGCCCCACTAAGGCGGGAGATGACAGACTGGCAGCCGGGGAGTAGGGACCGGAGCAGCCCGGAGCCGGTAATGTGGTCCGCATGGCAGTGGGTATTCACTGGGAGAGAGAGGAGATCCAAGTCCAGGAGGGCACAGAGAGGACGCAGGATTCCCAGCCCCCAGCCCCCTCCTCCCTCAGACCCAGGAGTTCCGGTCCTAGCTTCCCACTCCACTCTACATCCCCACCCCCTCAGGCCCAGGAGCCCAGCCCCCAAACAGACCAGCATACAGCAGCCGTAGCCCCAGCTCCTTGACCAACTGGGCATCCCGATGCGCTGTCTCCAGAACCGGGTCGATCAGAATGGCCTCTCGGGACTCTCTGTCACCCAGGAGGTAAGTGTAGGTGCAGCTCTTGGGCTCAAACATCTGGAAAGGAGGAGGAGACAGGTGAGAGCACAGATTCAGACCCCCCCCCTTACTGTGGACCCAGGAGTGCAGGCCTCAACTCGATTCTCTTCCTAAGATCTAGAAGTAGAAGCCCCTGCCCCCCGCTTTTTTTTACTTAATGGGTTTATATTTAGTATAGTCCTTCTCACCATGGAGATGTTAACCGTTAATATAATTTTGTTTTTGTTTTTGTTAAACATTAAATCTCTTCTCCATTTTAATGTCAATATAAAGTTTTTTTTGTTTTTGTTTTTGTTTCTTTTGCGGTAGGCGGGCCTCTCACTGTTGCGGCCTCTCCCGTTGCGGAGCACAGGCTCCGGACAGACGCGCAGGCTCAGCGGCCATGGCTCACGGGCCCAGCTGCTCCGCGGCACGTGGGATCCTCCCGGACCGGGGCACGAACCTGTGTCCCCTGCATCGGCAGGCGGACTCTCAACCACTGCGCCACCAGGGAAGCCCTATAAAGTATTTTTTTACATTAAACCTTTTCTCCATTTCAACGTTAGATACATCGAATACATTTTCTAAACTTTTTCCCCCACAAAGAGATGTTTTAATTTTTGACCAACTGTATTTAATATCGAGGTACAGTATTAACTTGGGAGGTAACAAAACAAAAATCCATTAAAAATATGGAGAAAAGACTCCTCAGTGATGCAGAAGGCAGTGATTATAACTAAACAGTGGCAATTTCCTAGGATTCTGGGCAAGAGTTTTCTTTTTCCTATCGAGAATTCTTGAACTATGAAATATTACTTTTGCAAAGTTCAGCCTTCTCACTTCTTTGATCTTCTTTCTAACTAGCAAATGCAAATTACAGACGGCATTTTTCAGTGCATTATTTGTTGTGAAGAAAACGTTTTCTGGGCTTCCCTGGTGGCGCAGTGGTTGCGCGTCCGCCTGCCGATGCAGGGAAACCGGGTTTGCGCCCCGGTCCGGGAGGATCCCACATGCCGCGGAGCGGCTGGGCCCGTGAGCCGTGGCCGCTGAGCCTGCGCGTCCGGAGCCTGTGCTCCGCAACGGGAGAGGCCGCAACAGAGGGAGGCCCGCATACCACAAAAAAAAAAAAAAAAAAAAAAAAGAAAACGTTTTCTTTTCCATTTAATATAGTATATCAATTTGTTCCTATTTATAGGGAAACCAAGACTATGAAACCACCCTATTTACTGTTTCTTGGGAACTTTCAGACACCAAAACTCAGTTCTGAACCTCAACAGCACAAAGGTTTTCATTTTCAGGGCAAGGTTTGATTCAAGAGGTCCTTCAAAGTCACATCTGGGGCTTCCCTGGTGGCGCAGTGGTTGAGGGTCCGCCTGCCGATGCAGGGGACACAGGTTCGTGCCCCGGTCCGGGAGGATCCCACGTGCCGCGGAGCGGCTGGGCCCGTGAGCCATGGCCGCTGAGCCTGCGCGTCCGGAGCCTGTGCTCCGCAACGGGAGGGGCCACAGCAGTGAGAGGCCCGCGTACCGCAAAAAAAAAAAAGTCACATCTGTCCATTTCTCCTTCGTGCATATACCCCCAAACAAGCACAAATGCCTGCAATACTGAGAACGAGAGCGATTGCATCTCCGGCTTCTACTGCTTCAACAACAGGCAGCACTAAAAGCAATGAAAAGAGGACTAGGAACAATTGTGTTGAAACTAAGATCATGATGTTGAGATCTTGAGGTGACCGGTTCTTAAAGGCTGAAGGTTTCAAAGAAAGCGGTATTTGTTTAATTCTATCAGTTCAGGATGCTGAGGCTAAGAGGTTCCACGTGACAGCACCTTCAAGTTAGCAGCCATTACAGGAATCCCCCTGCCCGGAGTCAGGAGTCTGGGACCCCACCACCTCACTCCGTCGGAACCAATGAGTCCCAACTTTCATCCATCCCCAAACCTGGGTCCCCGTCATCCTCTTCTGTAATGGAAGCAAGAGTCCAGCCCGAAGCCCAGATCGGGGTCCCAGATCTGGGACCCAGATCACTCCCCTTTAAAGGACGCAAGAGTCTAGCCCTACACCCCTTTCCGCAAAGATCCAGGCGTCAGGCCCGGGTATCTCTCCGGACTTAAAGGACCCAGGAGTTCCGCCCCTGCAGCCACCCAGGATCCAGTAATCTCGCTCCCCGGTCCAGCCACTGCGAACCTGCCGTAGGAGGATGGGGGCTCCAGACCCGCTGTATTGACTGAGCTGCCGCCCAGCGACCCTCAATGCAGACCCCGCCATTGCGCCCGAGGCTGGAGACTGAGCTGTGCCAGCGGAAGCCGAACGCACCCAAGGCTGAACCCCGGAGGGGCGGGGCGGGGGCAGGGGCGGGGCCCGCCTTAAAGGGGCCACAAGTGCCTGGGGCCGAGGGCGGGGCGGAGCGGAACTAGGCTGGGGACCGATGGGTAGACTTTAGAGACGGAGAAGACAGGAAGACCCAGAGGAACAAAGAACAATCACCTCACACCAGTCAGAATGGCCATCATCCAAAAGTCTACAAACAGTGCTGGAGAGAGTGTGGAGAAAAGGGAACCCTCCTAAAGGCTGGTGGGAATGTAAACTGGTACAGTCACTATGGAGAACAGCATGGAGGTTCCTTAAAAAACTAAAAACAGAGCTACCATATGATCCGGCAATCCCACTCCTGGGCATATATCTGAACAAAACTATAATTTGAAAAGATACATGCACCCCAATGTTCATAGCAGCACTATTTACAGTAGCCAGGACATGGAAGCAACCTAAATGTTCATCGATGGAGGAACGGATAAAGAAGATGTGATAATATATACACAATGGAATATTACTCAGCCATAGCTGAGTAACTAAAACTCACCCTTAGCTACAGCAAATCAATAAAACCCAACCTTGCCAGACTTCTAGTATATTCCTGGTGGGCTTTATCAGGGGAGAGAATCAGGGAGCCACTCAGAGACAAGGAAGATGCTGAGACTCAGTGATAAGAAAGAGAGAGAGAGAGAGAGCTGGAGAGACTTTCAGAGATACCTTGGGAGATACAGAATTGAAATGGGGTGTCTGTCAAAGAAATATGGTCACTTAGACACACTCGAAGATTCTAGAAGATCGTGGAGGTGGGAAGAGATGTGGGGAGCAGGGAGCATTAGAGAGGGGAGAAATGTACAGGGAGAAGGAGAGAATCTCTCAGAACAGGGAAACACCAAGAGAGGGGAGAAACGGGCAGAAAGAAAAGCTCAGACTCAAGGAGAGAACTTGGTTCAATTATTCCTCACATTGAGGTCTCCTGAATGTCTGGCTCAAGCTGAGCGAAACTGGAGACCCAGAGGTGAGTCCTCAGTCTAGTTGGTGGGGGAAAGAGGTGCAGACATCCGGGCTAAAACAAGGAGAGGTGCAGGGATTGCCAGGAGCTCAGGGGAGAGAGAAGCCAGGAAAACAGGGATTCTGAGGCACACTTTACTGTGAGGGTCCCCCAAATAAGACCTCTCCACCCTGGGGCCCATTCCTAATTGTTTCTGCAGGATTGGTAGACGCTCACTTGTCCCTGGAAGGCGTGCACATCCTCTGGGGATTTTGTAGAGTCAGCTGCGAGATAACCTAAGAGTTAGAAACTGGCATCACCCTTCCCAAATGTGTGACCTCAGGCTCAAAACTAAACTCTTCTGGGCTTCTCTTTTCTCATCTGTAAATTGTGGTTGAAAATAGTTCCTCCCTCACTGTGAAGATCTAAGAAAAGATACATGTGGGGATTTCCCTGGCGGTCCAGTGGTTAAGACTCTGAGCTTCTACTGAAGGGGACATGGGTTCAATCCCTGGTCGGGGAACTAAGATCCCACATGCTGCACAGCCAAAAAAGAAAGAAAGAAAAAAAGATACACACACCCCAATGTTCATAGCAGCATTATTTACAATTGCCAAAATATGGAAGCAACCTAAGTGTCCATCACATGAATAGGTAAAGAAGAGGTGGTATATATATACAATGGAATACTACTCAGCCATAGAAAAAGAATGAAATTTTGCCATTTGCAGCAACATGGATGGACTTGGAGGGCATTATGCTAAGTGAAATAAGTCAGACAAAGAAAGACAAATACTGTATGATATCACTTATATGTGGAATCTGAAAAATACAACAAACAAGTGAATATAACAAAAAAGAAGCAGACTCACAGATGTAGAGAACAAACTAGTGGGTCCAGTGTGGGGAGGGAGGGCAAGATAGGGGTAAGAGATTAAGAGATACAAACTATTAGGTATAAAATAAGCTACAAGGATATATCCCAGCAATCCCACTATTGGGCATATACCCTGAGAAAACCATAATTCAAAAAGAGTCATGTACCACAATGTTCATAGCAGCACTATTTACAGTAGCCAGGACATGGAAGCAACCTAAATGTTCATCGATGGAGGAACGGATAAAGAAGATGTGATAATATATACACAATGGAATATTACTCAGCCATAGCTGAGTAACTAAAACTCACCCTTAGCTACAGCAAATCAATAAAACCCAACCTTGCCAGACTTCTAGTATATTCCTGGTGGGCTTTATCAGGGGAGAGAATCAGGGAGCCACTCAGAGACAAGGAAGATGCTGAGACTCAGTGATAAGAAAGAGAGAGAGAGAGAGAGCTGGAGAGACTTTCAGAGATACCTTGGGAGATACAGAATTGAAATGGGGTGTCTGTCAAAGAAATATGGTCACTTAGACACACTCGAAGATTCTAGAAGATCGTGGAGGTGGGAAGAGATGTGGGGAGCAGGGAGCATTAGAGAGGGGAGAAATGTACAGGGAGAAGGAGAGAATCTCTCAGAACAGGGAAACACCAAGAGAGGGGAGAAACGGGCAGAAAGAAAAGCTCAGACTCAAGGAGAGAACTTGGTTCAATTATTCCTCACATTGAGGTCTCCTGAATGTCTGGCTCAAGCTGAGCGAAACTGGAGACCCAGAGGTGAGTCCTCAGTCTAGTTGGTGGGGGAAAGAGGTGCAGACATCCGGGCTAAAACAAGGAGAGGTGCAGGGATTGCCAGGAGCTCAGGGGAGAGAGAAGCCAGGAAAACAGGGATTCTGAGGCACACTTTACTGTGAGGGTCCCCCAAATAAGACCTCTCCACCCTGGGGCCCATTCCTAATTGTTTCTGCAGGATTGGTAGACGCTCACTTGTCCCTTGAAGGCGTGCACATCCTCTGGGGATTTTGTAGAGTCAGCTGCGAGATAACCTAAGAGTTAGAAACTGGCATCACCCTTCCCAAATGTGTGACCTCAGGCTCAAAACTAAACTCTTCTGGGCTTCTCTTTTCTCATCTGTAAATTGTGGTTGAAAATAGTTCCTCCCTCACTGTGAAGATCTAAGAAAAGATACATGTGGGGATTTCCCTGGCGGTCCAGTGGTTAAGACTCTGAGCTTCTACTGAAGGGGACATGGGTTCAATCCCTGGTCGGGGAACTAAGATCCCACATGCTGCACAGCCAAAAAAGAAAGAAAGAAAAAAAGATACACACACCCCAATGTTCATAGCAGCATTATTTACAATTGCCAAAATATGGAAGCAACCTAAGTGTCCATCACATGAATAGGTAAAGAAGAGGTGGTATATATATACAATGGAATACTACTCAGCCATAGAAAAAGAATGAAATTTTGCCATTTGCAGCAACATGGATGGACTTGGAGGGCATTATGCTAAGTGAAATAAGTCAGACAAAGAAAGACAAATACTGTATGATATCACTTATATGTGGAATCTGAAAAATACAACAAACAAGTGAATATAACAAAAAAGAAGCAGACTCACAGATGTAGAGAACAAACTAGTGGGTCCAGTGTGGGGAGGGAGGGCAAGATAGGGGTAAGAGATTAAGAGATACAAACTATTAGGTATAAAATAAGCTACAAGGATATATCGTACAACAGGGGAACACAGCCAACATTTTATAATAACTATAAAGGAGTATAACCTTTATAAATTGTGAGTCACTAGATTTTACACGTGTCATTTATATAGTATTGTCAGCAACTATACGTCAATTAAAGAAAGAAAAGATCCAATGAATTCACACATGCAAAGAGTTTGGGAGAGCACCTGGCACAGAACAATTTCTCAGGTGTTGTGCTCTCAGGGAGGTGGCTATCACTATTTCATCGTCATCTGTGACTCCTTCCTCCTCTTGCTACTTCCTCCCAATTCATTACTAAGCCCTAATGAATTAACCTCTCCAACCAGACCACTTTTCCCTCATCACGCCCTCTGCCCCAGTCAAAGAGGCAGCAAAGCATAGATGCAAATTACATGGATTCCAGGGTCAGGCTGCAAGTGTTCAAATCCTGGCCCTGCTATCTCCTGGCTGAGTGACCTTGGATAAGTCTTGCCTCATTTTTATCTCTGTACAACGGAGATGATAGTAGCGCCTCCTCTTGAAAAACTGCTGTCAGCATTACATGAATGAACATATATAAAACACTCAAGACAGTTTCTGACATATATCAGATGCTGTAATTAATAATACAATTATAATATAATATAATTATCGATATCATATAATAATATAATTATCATAGTAATTTTTAATAATTACTAATATAATAAATATATGACAGCCGCCTCACTGGCTTCTGTCTTCCACTCTACCTCCCTGTAATCCATTTTCCATGCAGCAACCAGTGAACCTTTTAAAATGTCAATGAAGAAACTGAAGAGTCAAAGCAAACAAATTCAACTTGTGGATCTTGTTTAAGTACTGACTGAAACAAACCAAGTGTAATAAAAAGATTTTTATGGAATATGAGGTCTGGCATATAGCTTCAAAATCATCTGGGAAGAGTGAGTGGGGAAATGAGCCCAAATAATCCTTCGTATAACTCCCACGGCTCCCAGGGTTCGCCAGACCTTGCGGATTATCAGACTGAAAACCCACCCAAGCGGGGGTGGCTTATGGGCACTTCACGGTCATTCCTGTACGGGGCGGGAAGGTGCACCGTCACTTCCCGAGGGAAGGGTGCCAAGCAAGCCACCCCGGGCCTGGCACCAGGAGCTCCAGCGGGGAACAAGGGGGCCCGGCCACCTGAAGACCGCCGCCCTCCCGGCCCCAGGGCCGTAGCATTGGGGTGGGAGGGGCAGAGAATCCTGAATCACCCAGGGGCGAAGAGTGCCGGGAGCTGTGCAAATAACGTGACTTTTACTGGGCATCAGCTAGCTCTGAACCCGTCCCGCTCCCTCCCTCTCTCGAGGAAATAACTAGCCTTTACTTGCCAGTGCCTTGAGGGGTAGAATAGGCAGCGGGCTCTTGAACCTGATTCGGGAGACGGAACTCAAGCTCCGAGCGGAATTCTCGAAAAGAACGGGGACATACAAAAGGGAAGTTGTCTCAGAGATCTCTTGAGTTAGGTTTTCCCGTGTTAACTCCTGCACGTGCTTGACTCCAGTCAGCCACCGTAGGCCCTGCAAGCCTCGGCACACTTTCCTCCGGTCCCTCGGCCCTTAGCTCTGCGCTTGCTCACCAATTGGCTCGCCTTGCGCACCCACCCGCTCCTTCCATCCCGTCTCCTCCGCTGCAGCCTCCGCGGGCCGCGACTGCGCATGCGAACTAACGCCCCCACCGGACCGGCGGAGGAGGAGGGAATGGAAATGAGGCTGGGCCCAGCAGCTAGCGCGCGCTCCCTCCCCTGCCCTCCCGTCGCAGGGCGCGCGCCGGGCGGTGCAGAGTCCGAAGGCAGAGCCGCAGTGGCCGCGGCCCCCGAGGGAGGGTCCCGGAGCCCCGCCCCCAGGGAGGGGCCGCCCGCAGGTGAGGGGACAGCCGTCCGGGCACAGACGCCAGGGTCTTCGGGAAGTAGATTGGGGGGGGCTGATCGCCAGAACCCCCGGAACGAGGTAGGGTCCTGATGCATAGGTTCCGGAGGGGCTGCATGGGCGCCTGAGCCTTGGGAGGGTGCATTGGTGCCCGAATGCCATGATCCCAAAGGGTGCGTGGAGGCTCGGACGCTTGGGACCTCGAGGGAGAAGTCCATTAGGGGTCTCTGAATCGCAACACACGAGCCACGCTCTTTCTGTGTCTTCCTCCAGGTCTCCCCTCTACCCTCCACGGCTCCAACTCCACGCAGGGGTTGAAATTTAGTGACAAGAAGAAGGCAGTTCACGCGGCATCAATGGACTGAGACTAAGCCAAGAGCCGGGTAAAGCTACCTCTTCGATGTGAATTCCGCCCACTGAGCTCGTAGGCCCCTCCCCTGGGACAGAGTTGCTGAGCAACCGACTTTGGGTCTTATTAGTATAGCTCCACCCATCCCCGTCTTAGGTTCCTTGGCCGGTTCCGCCCACTCTGGGCATAGGCCCCGCCTGCTCCGCGCTCTGGGGCGGCTGGGAGTTAAGTTATAGAGGCCCCGCCCACTCCGCTCGAAGGCTCAAACGCTAAGGCTAAGTTCCAAATAGACTGCTTCTGGGTCGGTTTGCATAACCCCGCCCATTGTGCCCTTAGGCTCCGCCCACCCTCGCCTCATAGGACCCCAGACTTAAATAGACCCTGCTCCTAAACATACTGACCCCTGAACTCTCAGCCCTTCCCCCAACAGCCTGATAAACACCGGCGTCGCCCCCTCTCCCACCCTAGGCCCTCCCTCTAGGTTTCTGGGCCAGCAAGATGCTGGAGCGAGATGCTGAGTCTGCGGCCCGGGGCACCGATCCTAGTCCCACTGGCAAGGAGCCTGTGACCAAAGGAGAAAGTGAGGACGGCTCCACCTGTGAGTAGGGGGCATTCTTCAGGAACTGGGGCCAAGAGAATCATATGTTGAGGGAATCTCAGGGTGAAGTTTTGAAGGCCCAGGGTGATAACCATTTCGGATCCCCAAGAACGCCAAGTTCTGGGGAATCCTCCAGGTTGTCTTGGGGGGACCCCTCATTTCTAGGGGAGATGACATGCGGGATTTCAGGGTGATCACTTGGGAAGATACTAGAAACGGACACTTTTAGTAGCTTTGGGGAAGCCTTAGTTCTGGGGTTCCAGCGAGGTAACCCTCTGGAACCCTGTAGGATGATGCATGGCAGGGGGTGAGAAGGAGGAACATGCCATTTGGGGAATCTCAGTATGACCCTTGAGGTGTCCAGATACACTAGAATGGCAAGGTCGAGGGGGAGCCTGGTGTAGACTCAGGGCGTTGGCTGCTTCCTGGAGCCCACCAACCCTCCTGTCCCCTAGCTCCCTACCAGGGCTCGCCGCAGAAGCCCAGCCAGTCGGTTCCAGGGCCCGCCACGTCCGTAGGGGCGCCTTCCCGACCCCGCCGGCGGCCCCCGCCCGAGCGCCCGCACCGCTGCCCCGACTGTGACAAGGCCTTCTCGTACCCGTCCAAGCTGGCCACGCACCGGTTGGCACACGGTGGCGCCCGCCCCCACCCGTGCCCCGACTGCCCCAAGGCCTTCTCCTACCCCTCCAAGCTGGCAGCCCACCGCCTCACGCACAGCGGCGCCCGTCCGCACCCGTGCCCGCACTGCCCAAAGGCCTTCGGCCACCGCTCCAAGCTGGCAGCCCACCTCTGGACCCACGCGCCCGCCCGCCCCTACCCGTGCCCCGACTGCCCCAAGGCCTTCTGCTACCCCTCCAAGCTGGCGGCCCACCGCCATACGCACCATGCCACCGACGCCCGTCCCTATCCTTGCCCGCACTGCCCCAAGGCTTTTTCATTCCCCTCCAAACTGGCCGCCCATCGCCTATGTCACGACCCCCCGACAGCGCCGGGCAGCCAGGTCACCACCCGGCCTCGCTGCTCCAGCTGCGGCCAGGCGTTTGGCCAGAGACGCCTCCTACTGCTTCACCAACGCAGCCACCACCAGCCTGAGAGCCCGGGGGAGCGGGAGTGAACCCTCCCCTTGGCTCACTGGCTCCCTATGCTGCCGGCCCCGGTCAATAAAGAGGTGGCATCTCTAAGCCAGGCTGTATGGACTTGCCTCTTCCAGGTAGCTGGAAGGGAGGTTGGCCCCCACACTGGGCTCAGACTTAGCAGGAGGAACTCCGTTTCTGGGAGGGGAAAACATCACCCACAGAGTTAGCACGGGGCCCCAAACCATGGACCTGGAGGTGTGGTTTGAAAGCCCTGGCTCTGGTTTTTCGCACCTCTTCATATGGCAAAGGTCAAACGTCTGCTGAGGAGTGTGGCGAGACAGGCTCTCCTTATCGTTGTGAGTTGAAATTAGTGCCTCCACTTTGGCCATTGAGTGTATGTATAAAAAATTTTAAATGCACGCATGCTCATGTCAACTATTCCACTTCTAGGAATTTATCCTATAGATAAGCACGTGAAAAAAGGTATGAGTCAGGATGTTCACTGCAGTGCGATGGCGGCGGCCAAAGATGGGAAACAACCCCAGTGCCCATCAATAGGGGACCAGCTAAGGAATTTACAGTACAGCCAGAGAATGGAAGCTGCAGCTGTAGGGGAAAAAAGTCAGCTCTACATGTACTGACATGGAAGTATTCCCAAGATAAGCTAAATCATAAAAGCAAGGACAAGGGGTGTACACCAGTAGCGTAAAAAAACATTTTAAGGCCAAGCTTTGGAGCCAGCCCTGACCCACTAAAGAGCCGCAGGGCCTTGGACAAGCTTGTCACTTCTCTGAACTCGGATGCCTTATCTATAAAATGGGAGGGTTGTTTGTTTTTTAATTTGGCCACGCTGCGGGTTTTTAAATTTGGCTGTGGCTTGCGGGATCTTAGTTTCCTGACCAGGGATCGAACCAGGGCCTCAGGAGTGAAAGCACCAAGTCCTAACCACTGGACCGCCAGGGAATTCCCAAATGGGAGTATTATAAGGCCTTCACAAGAATCTTCTCAGGCAAAGATGGTTCCCCTCTTGGAGCCTGTTTCTCCGGCTATAAAACAAGGATGACTGAGCTAACATTGGACTGCTCTTCGTTCTACAGATATGAATTAAGCAGGTACCGTGTGCCGGGCCCTGCACAGGGTGTTAGGAACACAGCAGTGAACAAGACAGACCTGGTCTAGTGAGGGAGGTGGACACCAACCAAGTAGTGGCAAACACAAAGTAAAGAAGCCAAGTCCACTTTGAACAAGTAGGGGAGCCTCGCCTCCCTTCATACCAAGAATTATTACAAAGCTGTAGCAATAGGCCAGTGGTGCTGGCTTGGGAATAGGCTAGTGGGAGGGCACTGAGAGCTCAGGAACAGACCTGTGCTTACGAGGTGCTAATAGGAGGCGGTCCCCACCTGTAGATCAGAGGTTGGCAAGCTTTTCCTGTAAAGGGCCAGACAGTAGATCTGTTTAGGTTTTGCAGGCCATACTGCGTCTGGCACAACTACCCGGCGCTGCTGCTGTAGCGCAGACACAAGCATTGTGATATGTGGACGAGTGTGGCCGTGTTCCGATAAAACTTTATTTACAAAAACAGTAGGTGGGCTGGATTCTACCTGTGTAGTTTGCCAGCCCCTGCTGTAGATGAGTGGGGAAAGGATAGCTAATCTGTGAATGAGCTGAGAGATAGGGAAGAAAATTAAATGAGACCCTGTGGTAGGCAGAATAAGGGTCCCCTAAAGATGTCCACATCCTAATCCCCAGAACCTGTGAGTGTGTTGGCTTCCACACAGCAGAAGGGACTTTGCGTGTGTGATGAAGGATCAGCTCCTAAGATGGGAGATTATCCTGATTATTCCAGTGGGCCCAGTGTAATCACAAGGGTCCTTACACGGGAAAGAGGGAAGCAGAGGAGTCAGAGGAGATGTGCCAATGGAAGCAGAGACTGGAGTGATGTGGGACCACGGGTCAAGGAATGCAGTCAGCTTCTAGAGGCTAAAAAAGGCAAGGAAATGGGTTCTCCCCTAGAGCTTCCAGAAGGAACACAGCAAAATAAAAATTTAAATAAGTAGATAAATAAAATAAAAAATAACGTTAAAATAATTTTAAAAGACAGAAGGAACACAGCCTGGCCAGCACCATGATTTTAGCCCACTCAGACTGATTTTGGACTACCGACCTCCAGGACTATAAAATAAATTTGTGTTGTTGTTTAAAGCCTATGATTTTGGTAATGTGTTACAGCAACATAGAAACTAATGAGGCTCTCTACCTCACAGCATACACAAAACTTAGTTTCTAGTGATTTAAGATCTAAGTCTGAAACACAAAACTCTAGAGCATTTAGATGGAAATAAAGGAGAATCCCTTAGTAACCTCAGAGGCAGAGAAAGTATCTTTAAGACACAAAAAGTACAGATCGTAGAGGAAAAGACTGGTAAATTTGATCATAAGCAAACCAAGTTACAACGATGCTAGACAGTATTATGAGGGTAGACCTGGCAAATACGGTTAGATATAGAGGGTGAGGAAAGGCCTTCTTGAGGAGCTATTGTTCAGAGCTCAGATCTGAAAGGTGTGGAGGATGGAATGAGAGATGGTTTGTGGAATCTCCAGCATGAGGCTGGAACCAAGCAGACAAATGGAAATCAGGGGGCCTCAGGACTGCAGGCTGCTCAGCAAGGCCCTTGGGGGAGGGGGAGGGGCAGCGGAGGGGCAGGCTCCCTCCCCCAAAGCCAGCAGTATGGCTTGTGTCCATATTTACCGTGGAGCTGCCCCAGATTTCCTCCAAAGCGACCCCACCGCCATCAACGTTTCAAGGACTCAAACTCATCTGGGGGGTGTCCATCTGGTCCAACCTTACTTTGTCCAGATGGGAAAGCTGGGTGCAGGAGGGATGGGATTTGCCCGCAACCAAGTAAGGGACAGTGCTGAGTCAGGGTGGATCCTGGGTTTTCCTGATACCCCGCCCGACACCCTGCTACTCCTTGCACTTGTCCTGCCTGAAGACCTCTGCACTTGCTTTTCGTCTGCCTGGAATGGTTCCCCCAGAACCTCCCTTACTTCTCCCAAGTCCCTGCAGACAGGTGAGTCCTCTGAGACACCTTCCCTGATGACCCCACTCTCATCACTGTATAACACTGCCTGGCTTTTTCTGCTCACACAGCATTTATCGCCGCCCCACACTGCAGGACACTTGCCGTCTCTCTCCCCCAGCCGAATGTCAGCCCCGTAAGAGCAGGGGACTCGTGTGTTTTTTTTCACTCTGCAGCCCCACTGTCTCACACGTGGTGGGTGTGGTAGGCAGAATAATGGCCTCCCAAAGATGCCCACATCTTAATCCCTGGAACCTACACATATGTTATGTGGCAAAGGTTGAATTAAGGCAGCATAAGGAATGAAGGTTGCTAAGTGGCTGGCTTTAAAACAGGGAGATTATCCCAGGTTATCCGGCTGGGCTCAGTGTAATCACAGGAAGAGTCAGTGTCAGAGTGACACAGCGTGAGAAAGACTCGACTGGCCGTTGCTGGCTTTGAAGATGGAAGGGGCGTGGGGCGTGGGCAGCTGCTAGAAGCTGGAAAAGACAAGAACACGGATTCTCTCCCGGAGCCTCCAAAAGGAGCGCATCCCTGCCTACACCTTTTAAAAAAAAATTTATTTATTTAATTTATTTATTTTTAGCTGCGTTGGGTCTTCGTTGCCCCGTGCGGGCTTTCTCTAGTTGTGGAGAGCGGAGGCTACTCTTCGTCGTGGTGTGCGGGCTTCTCACTGCAGTGGCTTCACTTGTTGCAGAGCACGGGCTCTAGGCACACAGGCTTCAGTAGTTGTGACTCACAGGCTCTAGAGCGCAGGTTCAGTAGTTGTGGCTCATGGGCTCTAGAGCGCAGGTTCAGTAGTTGTGGCACACGGGCTTAGTTGCTCCACGGCATGTGGGATCTTCCTGGACCAGGGATTGAACCCGTGTCCCCTGCACTGGCAGGCGGATTCCTAACCACTGCGCCACCAGGGAAGTCCCCCGGCCTATACCTTGATGTTTAGCCCAGTGAGACCCATTTTGGACGTCAGACCTCCAGACCTAGAAGGTTATACCTTTCTTTTGTTTTAAGACACTAAGTTTGTGGTCATTTGCTATTGACCAGCTCTGACCCTGCCCTTTGCCCTTTGACCCCTTCCTGACCTCCCCAGGATGAAGTCCAAGCTTCTCAGCCTGCCGTTCACAGTGCTTCTGGACTACCCTGTCCTGCTTTCTAGAGCGAGGGAAAGGCTCTCCATCTGTGCTGTCCAGCCCAGGAGCCAGTGAGCACTTGAGCTGTGGCCAGTGTAACTGAGGAAGTGAATTTTTCCTTTCGTTTCACTGTCCTTAAGTTTATTTTATTCATTATTTATTTATTTATGGCCGTGCCACGAGGCATGTGGGATCTTAGTTCCCCAACCAGGGATCAAACCCAGGCCCCCTGCAGTGGAAGCACAGAGTCCTAACCCCTGGACTGCCGGGGAATTCCCTGTCGTTAAGGTTAAATAGCCACCTGTGTCCAGTGGCTACTGCACTGGACGGCACAGCTGCCAGGACTGTGCCCACCTTTCCAGCTAGGTCTGCCCCTAAAGCCTCGTCACCAGAGGGGCCGTGCTCCTTCAACTGCCCCCCGGGCACCAGGCTGGCTCCCACTTCCTGGCCTTCGCCCACACCACGGCCCCATCCCACCTCTACCCTGATTCTCTAACGCCCAGTTCAGTTCCCACCTTAAATGTGGTGGAGCCTTGAAGGGGGTTCAGGATTTGGGGAGGGGGGTGATTAAAATGCCCCTTCCCCCAATTCTACCTCCCAAACGAGGTGCTATCCAACCAGGCTGGTGACAGTTTCACAGCTACTTCTGAGAGCCCTGGAGAAAGGGAGATGTCCCTGGCCCAGAGAGCTGAGACTTAGAGAGAGAGAGGCCTATCCCATGAATATGCCAGCCCCCAGTCCAGGACCCCCAGAGGGACAACCGAGACACAGGAATGGGCTCCAGGGGGGTCAGAACCAGCTGAGGGTGGTGCTGTCAGATTCCTAATTCCCTGCCACCTGCCACCAAAGGGGGGAGGGGCCCCAAAGAAGTGACCAAGAGCTCCTTCCCTACCAGACCCCAGATAGAGAGCCCTTCGTTCTTTCCGGGACCCCAGCACAGGACTCATTAGGCAGCCCAAAGACCCGGCCTTCAGCGGGGAAGCAAAACCAAACATAAGACAGAAAGCTGGGAACCTGTTGTGGGTTCTGGGAGACATGGGTGAGAGGAGCAGCTGCTCCAAACCAAGTCACGTTTATTAAACTCATGTGTGTGTGAGCACATACTTCACGCCTGGGGCACCACCCCATAGAGCTGGTGGGGAAGTAACTTCTGCTTCTCGTTGCAACTGTAGATCCACCGGGGACGGACGAACACCAAGGAGGGGTTGTCCATCAAGGCCTGCAGGGTCGGGTGGGGTGCATGCAGGAACATGTGAGCCGGGAGGGGGTTGGGGGGATGCTAGGGCAGGTTCGGTCTCCCTCTCCCTGCCCCTTCAGGACTCACCTCCTCAAAGCTGGGGTCCCACTCCTGTGCCGTGATCACAAACTGTACCCGGTCGCTCATACAGTCCTCAAGCTCCCTGGCAGGAGAAGAAAAGAGGCAGAGAATCGGTGTCCCCTCTCTTGACACCCTACTCCCCAACCATCCTCAGAGGCCATTCTCCATCCCCACCTATGTCCCCTATAGACCGCCTGTGGGTCCCCCACTCTCCCACGTGCCAGGCTCGCCACAGCCCCGAAACCGACAGCTCCCGCAGGCGCCAATCCTTTCAGAAGGGTACTGTGGAGCCTCGCTTTAGAGAAGAGGAACCCGAGGGGAAGCTATGCATCCAGGGCTGCCCAGCAGAGGGAAGAGGACTGGCACGGAACTCCACAGCCTGTGCCCAGCCTGGGGGTATGCCCTTCTCCCCACGACCTACCACACCTCCTCCCCTGCCTCCCGTCCCCGGAGTCTGACCCGTTGAAGGCTGTGACATAACGGCTGAGCGTCCGCCGCTCGTCCCCCGGGAACTCCCCGTACAGGAAGAAGTGTTTGCCCTGGAAAAAGTCTGCAGGGGAGATGGCGGGAGAGCCAAGCGTGAGGCCCCTGGAGTCCCAGGGCACCAGCCAGGAGCCACAGAACACACAGAGGCAGGACAGCAAGGCCGGCGCAGCGGCCGGAGGGGGAAAGGGGTGTCCGTGTACAGCCTGGCACGGGAATAATCCGTGACAAGCAGTGGTTCCCGGCCAGGCCCATCTGAGCCTCTGGGGAGTTTTGCTTCGTTTTGTTGCAAGAATGATAAAAGACGCAATTACTATTATTGCAACATGTTTCTTACACCAGGTCAATCACTTCATTAGCTTGGCCTGGCTTGGAAATTTCACATCCTGTCACTTCCTCGCCATGGCTGTCTCACTCCTTTTTAATCAGCGCCTTCTCTGGCTCTGACCTTCAGGGTGGTTCTCTGTTCCAGTTTGACATGATTTTCCATCAGGTTGCCAATGCCATGTTTGGGGCTTTGGAGGATCAAAGTACTTTCCTGCCCATCACCCATGAGGAACCGAGCAGAAACGGCTTCTTCCAGTGGCCACTGACCCTCACCTCTGCTCAGACCCTCTGACTGCCCGGCTCTCTCTTCATTCTCTCTCTATTTTTTTTTTTTTGGCCTCACCGCGCAGCATGTGGGATCTTAGTTCCCCGACCAGGGATCGAACCCGCGCCCCCTGCAACGGGAGCACAGACTCCAGAGTCTTAACCACTGGGCCGCCAGGGCAGTTCCCCTCTCCTTTCATTCTTGACCTGGCCCTGCCCTACGCCCCCCGCGATCACGTCTGGGGTGACGAATAACAATGCTGGCATCATGTAGGTCCCAAAAGAGATCAGCGCCCACAGCACCTGTGTTCCCCAGGCCCCACCACACACTGACAAAGCTGAACGTGGGGGATGGAGCCTGGGCACCTGCAGATTTTAAAAGCC